>NC_133651.1:135081656-135381656 GCF_009905375.1 Apium graveolens
CCTGATGGGTTTTCATATTCCTTCTTAACGAAAACAATAAGGTGAATACAACACAAGGGGTGAGCCGAAAATTGCTCCAAGTCCACAAAATATAAACAGTGTTAAAGCATTTTAAATGAATCCGTTATCCCGGGTATATCTGCAAAGATATAACCCCACGAGAATAGAAAGAAGGCCATTACTGGCGAGTACAAATGAACTAAACTGGACACAAGTTCGCATCTATATTCTGCTGATCAGTCAGAATATAATGCAGATCCATATCTCAATATATAGATCCAGTCGGGTATCCAGGCACTACGGCCCACGTCGAGGCACCAGTCATCCCGGTCCTCAGGATTAAGACACACTCAATCCCAAAATATCATTATCCAGTCCATCGCTTAGCAACCAGAATAATCGGTATGCTTTGACATATTCTAATCACCAGAATATATCAATCACAATGTATCATCAATGGAATATGAACCAAGTATCCAAAGAAACGGAGAAATCAAGAATCGAAATGAAATATGAACAAAGCAATAGCAAGTGTGTATCAGTGATTAAGAACAATAATCAAAAGAGTGCAAATATGATAAGCATTTGAATCATATCACTATTCTGAAAGTAGAATAGGGGAAAAACTTGCCTTTTGCGCGACTCACTGCAATTAGATCACTTTCGTCTATCACCTTGGACTAATACCGACTCAACTTGCCTGGCTGGCTTAGCTTCTGTTGGCAAAACAGACTGGTTAAGTCACGTCGTACTTCATTTGTATCTTGAATCGACTTCACACCGTTCCTAACATCTACCATGCGCTTATGACTAACTCATATATTACTTACTAGCAATTAAGACTCAATTAACCACGTAATACACATAAGCACATAGGCACATAATCATATTTTATAGTTAAAATAATTTTTAGAACCAAAATCGACTCGTTGATCGCTCAACTAATCGTTATCTAACTCATTTCCCATTTTTTCAGAATTTTTCGGACTCGTCTCGGCACGGATTACGACTGATAATCAAACAAGTAACAATATCAACTAATTTTTTAGAAGAAATTAAGCTTTGATATTATTTTTAATGAAGAAATTCATTTTTCTGAGTCAACAGACTTTCATTTCACTCGAATCGGACTAACGTTGAAATTATTAATTAAACACTGATAATTCCATTTATTATTCACTATAAATAATTATTATTAATTTTTAAAACTCAAAAATAATTTTTAAATCATTATTTAAGAAAAATCAGAATTAAAAATGATTTTTCTATAATTTTTGGAATTAAAATGAATTTATTATGATTTATTGAAAATTATTTGATTAATTATCAAAATATTTAATCATTTTTAAATAATAATAATATTAATAATTAATAATTAAATAATAAATAATTAAGAAAATAATTCAATCTGATTTTTAGAAAATAATTCAGAATTATTTATAATAAATCAATTAATTAAACAATTAATTAATCAATTTATAAAATAAATCTGATTTTTAGAATTAATAAAAATAAAATTAAATTCAAAATTCCAGTAAACATATGTCAGAAAACCATTCCTGACAAAATCAGATCAAACCCGGGTATTTTACACGGGTCAAACGGGTCAAAATCCGGGTCGTGAAGAACACGCCGATTTTGCCCAAAATCCGGCCACCGGTGCAGAATACAGTGAGCCATTTTCAGGCCAAAAATGGAACCGTTTGGTTCGTTCTTAAGCTGGAATCAATTCCAAATCACTTCACCAATTTGATTCCGGCCACAACATACCAAAAACATCTCAGAATCTTCATCTGCGGTCAAAAATCGAATTCACTCCGGCCAAAAACCTATCTTTTTATTCTGTAAACCAAACTTAACGTTCTATAGTGCAGATTGAAGCTAAGAACATACACAATCAAAGCCCTAACATTACAAGAACCAAATATTCACAGAAATCATCGAGTTGTGTTTTGAAAATCCGACAAAAACCCTAGAAATCGTGAATCACTATCCAGGAATCGTTTGTTCAATTAAACACCATGAATCAACTGTAAATCATCTAACAAAGCTATATCAATCATCAAAACATCATAATACCCCAGAATCAAAAAGTCCTAATTCGAACATAAACCCTAGAATTTGAAAATCAAAAACTACGAATTAAAAGTGAAATTGATGCTAGAAATGGAAAGAACAGATCAAAACCTTCGATTTGGATACTCGAACTGCTTGATTTGGTACATAAATCAGATCAAAATCAACGATTGAATCCTCAACCCGAATTTGTTCAACCCGACCCGGCTGCAGAGAATTTTGTATATTTTTCTGATTTTTAATTAATAATTATGATTAATTAAAAAAATTAGGCTATTTATAGTAGTAAAATTAATACTCCTAATTAAAATTAAGGCCATAATTCTACACTTTTTAAAATTAATAGGCCCCTAATCTTATAATTTTTTAGTATTAAAATTTAATTTATAAATATTTTATATATACAATATATATGCCAAAATTTCCCAAAAATTGTGAATAATGCAAAAATGCAAAGAAATAATATAAATGAAAGTCCTATAATTTTATAAAAATAAAAATGTGATTTTTGTGGGGTTTTGAACACCAATGGGGCCCGGAAAAGTCATTTTTCGTAAAACGAGAAATTTATAAAATATCTAGATGTTCAGAATAATGCGATTGTAAAATCCATTTGATGAAAAATAAGGCCCATTATTTTATTTGAAATACGGCTTTAAAATCATTGTTTGGGTCATAAAATATTTGAAATGAAAACGATGAATGCATAATAAAATATCTGAAAAATACCTTAAAAATACAGAAATGACACGAAATGCACGTAACACATAACAAACAGGGTTTAACAGATAATCACACATAAATGACACATTAACACACCTTATTGATTATGATTCTGATATAATATAAACTAAATTTCCCATCGTTATAGGTACACTATTAAAACATCCTTAAAGAACCCCTTGGATACTGTGTATGAAACACCAAAGCCTGATGAAAAGCTTCTGTCAAGATCAATTGCTTTCTACAAAGATCCAACTGATTCAGCTTCTAAAAAGAGGATTGCTAAGATATTCAGAAATGGAAAGGAAATTTGTGTGATATCTGGACATCCTCAATTTGCTCAAGCAAAGAGAGAAGAAAGCCAGACTAAAGCAGGAGAAGAAGCAAGTTGCTCTAGATGCAAAGAAGGCTAAACAAAAGAAAGGGCAGATTGCTATCTAGCCAAGCTACAGGCTGTGAGTTCATCTCAACAAATTCCCTCTCAACCATCTGAAGCCACTAAATCAAGGGATCAAGTTGAAGAACAGAAGAAATCTCCAAGGAAGAAAGAATTGGCTAAAAGAACAAAAAGGAAACTGGATATTGTTGACAAGGAATTGGGAGATCAATTTCCTAAGGAACCCACACCAGCTACAACTCAAGCATCAAAGCCCTCTCTGGTATTTGAAGATATAAGGGTGGTGGATCCCTACAGGATTTCATGGTGAACCTATTGTGCCCAAGGATGAGCCAATAGAGTGGGATAACATACCAATTCCTGACTTCAGTCTACCAGTCCTTAGCAAGCCAAAAAGGACAAAGTCAAGGGCAGTGAAGAAAGTGAAGCTGTCTCCTCTCAAATCCAAATCTGTAGTCAATGCTCAGCCCAAAGTCAACAAGGGAGACTACTTATACTTGTGTGACATCAAAGAATTTTCTGATCTAAACCTCTATCTGGATGAACTAGATGAAGTGAGGGGAATTGATGCATACAGAAACCTACCTGAAAGGTTAGTGTTTAGTACAAAGGAGGAAAGGAGATTGTATGGCCACTTCACAGGATTCTTCAAGAGAGCCAAGCTGTACTGATTAAAGTTTATTCATCCTTCAAGAAGAACTTTGGGTTCAATGTCACTGCAAGAAGACTAGTATTGAAGAAGATTGAAGAACTAAGGAGTGTTAGAGCTAAAGATGCACTCCCAAAGACTCTAATCATCCCATACACAGGGAGAAGAGTGCATCTAAGGCCCTACTGGCTGATGGAGTTCATGGATGACAAAGGTGTGAGAAGATTCTTCAGATTAGAAGACCAACTGAGCATCTCCAACAATGAGACTCTGTTGGAAATGCAAGAAAAGCTAAATCTCTCAGAATCTGATGAACTGGAATTCCACAGGCAGCTCCAAAATCAGATTGATGAAAACAACAGGAAACTTGGAAGAAGATCCAGACCTTCAAGAAACTAGAAAAATCTGCTCAGGCTAGAGGAGCATCTTGAAATGACTGTGAGCCAAACTTTGTACATTTTGATTATTTGAAGCACTTTCAGTATTATCTACTTTCTTTTAAAGATGTATGTTTAGGGTGTTTTGTTATCATCAAGTATCTCTTAATTTATGGCTACAATTCCAGTAGACATAAATTGGGGGGATTATTATGCATATGTTGTGTACTTGATGATGACATAAACAAAACACCTAAGTAGATTTTACTTAGTGAAATGTAGCACTCGACGGATAAGAATTATAGTCCCGACGGATAACTCATTATAGTCCCGACGGATGATGACTTATTATCCATCGAGTGAGTAGCTTATATAATAATGAGTCTGTAGCACATTTCTGCATACACCTTTGTATAGATTCTGTAGTAGCATATAAGTCATGTTGACTTTAACTAGATATGCAGAATAGGTTGATTAATTGTACATAAATGATGTCTTATAATTCTGCATAAGTGAAATGAAGTCGAGTGCCAAAATAGCTATCGACGGATGATTAACAAAGCCATCGACGGATGATCAAATGGCTATCAACGGATGTTTAATATAGCAGTCGACGGATGATCAATAAAGCCATCAACGGATGATCATAAAGTCACGGATGATCATGTACTCAATGGATAAAGAATTCAAACATCAGTTGACAGTGACAACTAGTCACATGCGTCGGGATGTATGCAAAAAGGAATGAGGAAGCCTATTAACTGGGTAATAGAGAACAAAGTAGCAAAGCATCAAGACTGATAGTTTTTATGATGATTCTATCTTTTGACTTTGTAATCTTGGTAATATATAAACCAAGAAGTAGCAAATAGAAACAGTGATCTGAGATTCAAAAAGAGAGAAATCTTTGTAAGCAGAATTATTAGCATTTCTCTGCATTCTCAATAGTTCAAATTTGTAAACAGCTGTGAGCATTCTTGCACACAGAGTTCTCTCGATATAATATATCTCTGGTGGAATTGTTTAAATCCACCTGAAAGTTTTTAAAGACTTGTTTTTTAATTACTTATGTTTTGATTCAATTAAGTTTTTATTCCGCATTGTGCTAATCAAAACATTTATCTATATTCGAGTTTGAACATTTTTATTTTAAGAAAAAGGTTCAAGAATTCCATTCAACCCCCCTTCTGTAATTCTTGCTATATTATTAAGGGACTAACAGGGTTATTGACTGATTTTGATGGTTGTAATAGCTTCTTGAAATTAATAGCAATCGATTCATATATTTAATTACACCAAACATTTGCTAAATCGATCAAAGCAAGTTTTTATTATTATTGTTTTATTCGTTTTCTTTATTCAATTTTTCCAGATTATCCATGAGTTGGTGATTGATTATGATACCATGAATAAGTTCTAAATGTTCTGAGCATTATTCTGATATAAAGAACATTGAATTTGGTTACGTTTTCGTGAATTCGATCTTCACCGGACGATCGCCGGCATTTTTCCGATTTAAGCCGGAGTTGTTGATGGGGTGACGATTTGTTGATGATAAAGTTATGTTTAAGTTTCTGGAAGTAATTGTGATATGTTGAGCTGAAGAAACGATAGAAAATCATGTGTTTTGAACCCGATTGGGACTCATCGGAATCGGGGAAGTCGCCGGAATTTCCCAGAATCCGGCGAGCTTCAAACCTGACCCGATTGTGTTCCTCTTGACCCGTTTCCCTGAACAATTTGACCCGGTTTCGATCTAATTAGCCCCAATTCCAATCCACATAAATTGTTTCTGAATATTTCATTTTTAATTAATTCAAAATTCAGTTTTAATTTCCAAAATTCATTTTTAGTTATTTATTAATTCTAAAATAAATCTGATTTATTCATTAATTAATTTTAATTAGTTTTTAATTGTTTTAATTAATCTATTAATTTAATATTAATTGATTAATTAATTAATTAATTATTAATTGAATTTAATTGATTTAATAATTATATTTAATTATTTATTTTTAATTTAAAAATTCTGAAAAATAGTTTCGAGCTTTAAAATATTATTTAAAATTATTTTTAAGACTCGATAATTATTATTAATTATTTTAAAGTCGGATTTGGGTGTTCGAACCCTATTATTCAATTATAAAATGATTCGGAGTCCAATTTTAATTCTGAAAAATATTCAAAATTCATAATAAATCAACCGTCTGTCTGTTTAATTCGAAACGAACGCCTTTAGATTCTGAAAAGTATTCTGCTTCCATTAAAAATATTTTCGAGACCTAAATTCTTTTGTATCAAAAGGCTATTTGTTTTATGAATCATTCTGAGTCGGTTATTGATCGATAAAATACTCTTTTTTGACCCAATTTCAATTCTAAACATATCGAGACCTATCTTTTGTCGATTCAACTTATGTGCTAATGAATTACGTGATTATGTGTTATATGATTACATGCCCTATGTGTACGTGTTATGTGGATAGTGAGTCAGCGTGTCTTTTAAACATTATCTGCATAAGATGTGATCTTTATCTGTTATTATCGGGCGGGTAGATAATAAGAATAAACGTATAGGCTAGACAATTATATATATTGTCAGTTCATTGAATAGTATTATTTTTTATAGATGCACATAGTTCGAGGCATTCAATGCCAGACAGAAATTTGTAGAAGTAAAGCCTAATAGCGTGTAGTAATGAAACGAGTGGATTCAGAATAAAGATAAACCTAAGGGAGTAAATGATAAGAAAGGTCAAGTAGCCTGTCAAGAGGAATACAGATGCAACAGATGCAACAGGACTAAGTGATATGGCAGCTAGTTAAAGATCAGAGGATTATCGATTGAGGTAAGTACTCCTAACCTTTCTCCTAAAATACTGTAAATATTTATTCCCTCCTATTTTAAGTTCAGAATAGTTAACTGTTTTATATTTCACTGTAATTACTCTTATTATGCCAGTTCTTTTCATTATTGTTCCTATAATTCGATTGCTCTCTTGAGCAAATACCCATTCATTCGGGTTATTTGCGAACCCTTATTTGGGATGTTTTGAAATCAAAATGATTTGGCCTCAAAATACTCTACGGGCTAGACGATTATTATGAGGACCAGCGATGAGCTGGATCCTATGGGCCGGAGATGGACCGGACCCTTAGGCCATATTTGCCTGGGTACCCCATATGTTGGTTGGGTTTATGCAGTTGGGTATAGATCCGTACTATCTCCTGACTGATCAGCAGGTTATAGTGCATATGTTGGTTTATAGTGTCCAGTCTAATTTATTGATCGCCATTGAGGCATTCCTTTCGAATAGTTCATAATTATAAACTAACATAAAGATTTAATTCAAAAGGATGAAGTATTGAAACGATTACTGTCCTTTTACGGAAAAATGTGATTTATGATTAAAGACCAATGAGGGCCGATGTTTTGTTCGCTCAACTATTTAAATATGTAAAGACGTTTTTAAAATCATTCAACAATCGTTTCCAGGAGTTTTCTCATCTGATACCTGGAAACCATTTATGATACTTCCTGGGCATTTTTGGCTCACTCTTCCTTTGTGAACTCTTATTTCTTTCAGTATTAAATGATGGCAAAGTGAATAGCTTTTAATAGACAGCAAAAGTGGTGAGATTCCAGCTAAAGAATTTTGGAGATGTCGGAGTGATCAATACAAGGAAATTAGTAATGAGGTAATGAAATTGTATTTAGACAATGTAAACTTTAGAAGGTTAGATTCTTGTTTCATACTATAACCTGTAAGTGATCCTGAATATGAGGGGTTATCTGTATATTTATTTTAATATACAGGTTTTTATTATTCTTCAAAGTTGTGTAGTGACGCCCAATCCTGACCCCAGATTTGGGGGTGTTAAAGTTGGTATCAGAGCTACAGGTTATTGGTCACTGAAATAAGAATATGTGAGGGTAAGATAGGAGTGATAGGCCATATGAGATAGGAAAGACTCTAGGCATACTCATTTTAAGTCAAATTGAGTGTGAATGAGGATTGGTAGGTCCGATACGGAATCAACTTAGAATTAGGTAGAAGGACGAGCTTCACGCTGGAGGCAACGAGTTGATGAAAGCTGATGAAGAACCAACGTTGCACATTTTGAAGGCACCACCGCAACGAGAAGATTCCTATCACTTATCGAGCTGCGCAAGGAATGATATCTACCTTACTAGGTATAGGTAGGACTAGCAAGAAGATGCGACCCTATTTATAAACCGAACATCGAGTCGCATGCGTGGTTGCAAGCATAACGTCAAGGACGACGACAAGAATGTCAAAGACAGTACTCAATGTCAACGTTGCGGTAGGAGTGCGAATAGAATGATATACGATGGTAAATAAAGTTTCGTCGACTAATAAGTGCGAGCAGAATCCAAGGAGTAGAAGATGTACCAAAATGGAGAGACCCTTATATGGGCATTCCTTTAATTATATATTTCATTAGCGGATCAAGAGAATAGCAAGTAACTTATATAGTAATGACGACCAAATAATTGATTTTCAAAATTTTAAAATGAGATTTTGGAGAAGATTTTCTTAATCAATTTTCAGAAGATTTTTTTATGAAATGAGTTCTACAATTTGGTTGTTGAATTACTATTTATGTTCTTGTTATTATAAACAGAAAATGACCTAAAAAGAAGAATGGATATAGACTCAGTATTGTTAATCTGGAGGACCAAGTAGACCCACTAGTAAGAAGAAAGTCTAAAGTTTTCTGTGAAAGACGAACATAAATTTTTGTTTAATAATATTAAGGATTAAATCAACTTGTTAAAAACATTATTTACCCAGTTCATGAAATTTCTAATATTTAACGAGATTCATAATTTGAACGGACAGCGGATGACTGAAGGAAATAGAAGAATCTTCCAGATAAATGGAGAAAATAGTATTCCTATCGACAAAATTGAAGCGTTGCGGGATCGATGGTTATTTTCGTGGTATAGAAAAAGCCGGAAGTAATAATTATAAATTTTGTAGGGACGCGATTATGATCAAATCATTAAAGCATTTAATGTGGAGGCATTTTCAGACGATATTTCGAAGTTATATTGAGACCTAAAATGAATCTCTCATTCGACTGGTTTCTGAAGGCATACGTAGGTTAAGCGTGGAAGGTGGTCAACATCAACATTATTTCTCTTAATATGATATCATATATTCTTCTTCATTCTTGAATACGTATGAGTTTCTTTTGTGGATAAATCAAATGAAGCAAAGATGAAAGAAAATTTATTGTATTCCTTCTGAATTGTTTCTCTTTTCAAATTACTGATTCTTGATTGAGACAAACAGTGTTGTGGTATGACGCTTTGTCGAAATGGTGAAGAGTCGGGTGGGACGCCACCTAATCATGTGGTGTATGCCATATAGTATGAAAGACTGGCCATCTTGAGTACGAATATGGTTGTCTCATTCCATCTAAATCTTCACTCATTCTTCTTCCTTCAATTTACTAAATTACAAATTCTCCCAATCCTTTGTGGCATTGTTATTCCTTATCCAGTTTTCAATCAAAGGCATATTCGCAAACTCTCCTCTTGTGTATAGTCTGTTCTCTGACAATTTCAAAAGAAATAAAATAGTGTGGCACGTGGAATCATACAACAAACATAGATATGACTGCAAACCGATAAATGATGGACATCTGCGGGTAAGGAAGAAGAAATTCATTAATAGCATGGATGTGGCGAAGACATCAAGTTAGATCGTTGTTCGTGTTATGAGGATCTCATCAGTACGATATATTGTGGTAACATGACGCGAATCAAATTAGAATATTTTGACGAGAAATGAATCGTTAGTAAACCGTAATCAATAAATTAGTTATAAACTAAGGAAGTAAGGCTGTATGCAAAATGAACGAGTGTTGGGACAACAATCAGAGATCTAGGGAATTCTGAACACTGACTCAAACAGGAAATTAATACCTGAAGCATCCCTTCATTGCAAAAATATATTTGTCGTGAAGATTCAAGATCAAAGAAATCTTAATTGCAAACAAATTCTGAACGTGTTTTTCAAGAAATTGTGAAGTTCTCTACCTTGAGTAAATAGGTTATGGTGAATTTAATACCCTTAAGTGGGCCAGAGACGAAGGTTCGATACGGGAACATAAGTGGAGATGAAGCAATGGTGACTCGACTGTGAAACCTTGTTAGGAATATGTGTATTAGTTTGATGATAAGTTAAACAAAATACTTAAGTAGAAATCTAGTGTTTGTAGCCTCAACGGATAAGACCATTTTGGCTATCCGTTGAAGGAGTAGCTTTACTTAGAAATAAGTTTAGTATTGTAGCACATTTCATTCTCTGTATTTAAGTTGTAATTCTTAGATGTTGTGGGAAATTATCAGTCATGTTGACTACTAGTGGATATGCAAATAGGAGGGCTAATTGTAAATATTTCATGCCTTGTAATTTTGTATAAGTGAAGTAGTATCAACTGATATTAAAGGCCTTCAACGGATGAGAAACAAAGCTTCAACGGATGTCTCTAAAACTTCAACGGATAACATCCATCAACGGATGAGTGCTTCAATGGATAAAGCTTCAATTGCTAATGCATTAACGGATAAAGCTTCAACGGATAAAGCTTCAACGGATAAAGTCATCAACAGATGAAAGCTTCAACGGATGCTTAGTTCAATAGCAGTTGATAGTGACAATTCATAAGCTGACAGAGGCACATGGGTTGACAGAGACAAACTGGAATGTGGCAGCCTCTAGGAGGAATCAAGAAAATGCAGCATTTCCATTCTGGTGCAAACAAGGAAGTATTCAAAGATTCACAGCTAAACCTAAATTGCATTGGATAGAGAAATGAAGAAGAAACATGTGAAGAATCTTTTAATTGTATTTTACAGTTTTGTCTTCACTTGTAAACTTGGTGATATATAAACCAAGTAGCAGCTAGTAATTAGATGATGAATTTTCCAGAGCTATTTAGAAAAATCCAGAGAGAAAATCATCTAGTTTGTACTAGGATGCAGCTGTGATTTAATTCTTTGAATCACAGATTTTCTGAAATAACACATCTCTGGTGGAACAACAAATCCCCAGAAAAGTTTTTAAGTTCTTTGTGTTCTTTACATTTGTTTTGAATATATATCTGTCTGTATTAGCTTCAAGCAATTCACACACATTTGTTCACTAAAATATTAGCCTTAGAAACTGCTCAAAACTTGAAAAAGTTTTGAGATTTACATTCAACCCCCCTTCTGTAAATCTCATTGTTAGTCCACTGGGAATAACAATTGGTATCAGAGCAAGCTCTTAACTTACAAAGAGTTTAAAGATCTATTCTACTAACATCATGAGTCAAAAAATCCTCCTGCTACCATCATAAGTAGGAAGGATATTGGTATAAAGATTCCAGTCCTGGAAAAAGATAACTATCATCACTGGAAAGTGAAGATGCATTTATCTACTCTCTCAGGATGAAAGCTACATCAACTGCATTGAAAATGGCCCTCACATCCTCACAAGGTGGCTACAGCTGCTACTACAACAGTTGCTGTTGGACAGTCCATTCCCAAGCCAAAAGCAGAATGGACTATTGAAGATATTGAAGAGATTCGCAAGGACAAGAAAGCCATGAACATTCTGTTTAATGGCTTAGATCAAGATATGTTTGACAATGTCATTAATAGCCAAACTGCAAAGGAAGTTTGGGATACTGTGCAAATCATCTGTGAAGGTACTGAGCAGGTTAAGAGAAAAAATGCAGCTTCTCATTCAACAGTATGAATATTTTCATTTTGAAGAAGGAGAATCATTAATGATACCTTCAACAGATTTCAGAAACTGTTAATGGATTGAAGCTGTATGGTAGAGTGTACCAAGTCAAGGACTCCAACTTAAAATTTCTGAGGTCTCTACCAAAGGAATGGAAGCCTATGACTGTTTTCTAAGAAATTCTCAAGATTATAAGACTTCACACTTGAAAGATTATATGGAATTTTGAAGACTTATGAACTTGAGATGGAGCAAGATGAGCTGTTGGAAAAGGGAAAGAGAAAAGGAGGATCAGTTGCACTTGTAGCTGACAATGAGAAGATTGAAGCCAGGAATGAGAAAACAATGCCAAGTCTCAAAATTGGCACAAGCAAATCAGAATCAAGCAAGGGAAAGGAGCAAGTAGCTGAGGATGAAGACAATTCCAGTCAAGATGACTCTGATGATGTTGATGAACATCTGGCTTTTCTGTCCAGGAGGTTTGCAAAGATGAAATTCAGAAAAATACAAAATTCACTAAGTCAAACAAAACATGGTGGACAAATCTAAGTTCAAATGTTATAACTGTGGCATTAGTGGACACTTTGCAAATGAGTGCAGGAAGCCAACCTCTGATAAGAAGAAATTTGAGCAAGTTGATTACAAAAAGAAGTATTTTGATTTGCTCAAACAAAAGGAAAGAGCTTTTCTCACTCAAGATGATTGGGCAGCAGATGGAACCAATGAAGATGATGATATGGAATATGTCAACCTAGCCCTGATGGCTAATTCTGATGAAAATGAAACTAGTTCATCAAGCAACCAGGTAATTACTACTGACCTCTCAGCTTTCTAAATTGAATGCAATGAAGCCATAAATGATATGTCCAATGAATTATATCATTTGCGTGTTTCCCTTAAATCACTAGCTAAAGAAAACACAAGAATCAAAGAGAATAATGTGTTTTTAAGTGATAGGAATGCTGTGTTAGAGGATCAGGTAATTGAGCTTGAAAAGATTAAAATTAAATGCTTGACTGTTGAGAGTGAACTAGAAGAAGCTGTTAAGAAAGTAGAAATTCTTTCTAAACAGTTAGAAAGTGAGCAAGAGGTAATCAAGGCCTGGAAAACATCTAGGGATGTTAGTGCTCAGATTGTCAAGGTTCAGGGAATTGAATCATTCTGTGAGAATGCCTGGAAGAAAAACAAAAAGGAGTTAGAATTAATTGATGGATTGTCAACGGATGTGGAATCAACGGATGATGAAAGTTATCCAGTTGAAGGAAGAAAAGAGCATCCGTTGAAGGCTCATCAATTAAAACAGGCAAGTGATTCTAAAAAGAAAAATCTCAATAAGAAGGTTGGTTCAACTTTCAAGAACTTTGTCAAAGAAGGAGCTAGCACATCCAAAGATGCCAGTAAGGTGAATATAGGACACATGACTTTAGATCAGTTGAAAAATAGGCTTAAGTTGGTTGAGGATAAAAGGAAACTAAAAGAAAATTAATAGAAATGGGAAGGTAGGGATTAACAAACACAACAATACACACCTGATAAGTATGCTCCTAGAAAAGCTGTGTGCAGTGTAAAGTGTTAATCATCTATCTGATAACTGCAAATCTGTTAAGAATGCTCCCATGCCTTTAACTCCCCTCCATGCCTAACATGTCTAAGTCACCCTCTGCATGATATGCCTGTTATGTCTCATCAGAATCCTCATGCACATTTTGCAAAATGCCATATGGTAATAATCCTTATTTTACTACATTAGTATGCCTCAGCTGCCATACAACATGCCTATGTGGAATAATATATTTGCCCAATCCATGCCTTATCAAATTAACCAAATGTGCTAAATGATTTCTGTGACTAACCCTACACTTCAACCAACTACATATGAGACCAAGGTTGACCCAAAGTTACCTAAGTCAACAAGATGAAGGAGAGGAATGCAGTCTAGGAAAAAGACTACCAAGGCTGGACCAAGGAAACTTGGGTACCAAAATCAACCTTGATTGATTTTGTTGTGTGGCAGGGAAAAAAGAAGGAATCTATGGTACCTTGGACAGTGGTTGTTCAAGACACATGACAAGGAGATTTCATCCTGCTCACAAAGTTCAAGGAGAGAGCTGGCCCTAGCATAACCTTTGGAGATGACATCAAAGGGTTCACTATGGGATATGGCTTGATTTCAAAAGAAAATGTCATCATTGATGAAGTTTACATTAGTTGATGGTCTCAAACACAATCTATTGAACATCAGTCAACTATGTGACAGAGAGAATACTGTTCCTTCAATTCTGAAGCCTGTGTTGTCACAAGTAAGAAGGACAACCAAAGTGGTTCTAACTGGAGTTAGAAAAGGGAATGTGTACTTAGCTGACTTCAACTCTACAGATTCAGAATCATTACTTGTCTTCTCAGCAAAGCAAGTCCAGATGAAAGTTGGCTATGGCACAAGAAGCTGTCCCATTTGAATTTCAAGACAATGAATGATCTAGTCAAAAGGACTTAGTTAGAGGAATCCTCTAGTGGAATTCACAAGGGATGGACTGTGTGATGCTTGTCAGAAAGGAAAGCAAAAGAAAGCATCATTCAGTAATGAACCATTACAACTGCTACACATGGATCTTTTTGGACCAGTCAATGTATTGTCAATTTCAAGGAAAAGATATTGCCTAGTGATTGTAGATGATTTCTCAAAGTTTTCATGGGCTTATTTCCTTGGATCAAAGGATGAAGCTAGTGAAATCATTATCAATCATATCAAGCAAGTCAACAATCATCCAGATTTCAAAGTAAGGAATATCAGGAGTGACAATGGAACTGAGTTCAAGAATACAACCATGAAGTTGTTCTGTGAAGAAAATGGGATCATGCATGAGTTCTCAGCTCCAAGGACTCCACAACAAAATGGTGTGGTGGAAAGGAAGAACAGATCACTAATTGAAGCTGCAAGAACAATGCTTGAAGAGTCAAAACTCCCACATACTTTTGGGCTGAGGCTGTTAACTGTGCATGTTACACTCAGAATATTCTCTAATTAATCAGGCAAAAAGGCATGACTCCCTATCAATTGTTCAAGAGAAGAAAACCAACTTTAAACTTTCTGCATATCTTTGGTTGCAAATGCTACATTCTAAGGAATCAACCTGATCACAAAGGGAAGTTTGATGCAAAGGCTGATGAAGGAATATTTGTTGGTTATTCTGCTGGAAAATCAGATAGAGTCTACAATCTAAGAACCAACATTGTCATGGAATCTGTGCATGTTGTGTTTGATGATAAAAAGATTGATGGACTAACAGATGAGGGACATCATGAGGACTCAAATTTGACAACATTGAGATATATTGTGATGATAGTGAAGATGAGAATGATGGAGAAGGCACCTCGAAAAGAATTCAAAATCTGCCTTGGATAATGTACATAATGCTGCATCCGTTGAAAGTCATAATTCAGCTTCCGTTGATAGAAGCAATGCAGCATCCGTTGAAAGACAAAGTGCATCATCCGTTGAAGTTCATAATGAAGCATCCGTTGATCACAGTCTGTCAACGGATAATCATTTCACTTCATCAGTTGATAGAACTCCCAATTTCTTTCAAAGGATCAGCAACTCAGGGGGAGTTTCAACCAATCAACATTCTATCTCACATCATGACAATACTGAGGCAACCTCATCTAGAGCTAATCTACCACCTCAAAGGAAATGGACCAAGAATCACCCTTTTGAACTGATCATTGGTGATGCTACATCTAAAGTGCAAACTAGAAGGGCTACTCAAGATGAATGTCTGTATAGTAGCTTTCTATCACAGGAGAACCTAAGAGAGTGGACGAAGCTCTATTGGATCCAGATTGGATTTTAGCAATGCAAGAGGAGCTAAACCAATTTGAAAGGAACAAAGTATGGAAGCTGGTACCTAAGCCAAAAAACAAGAGTTCTATTGACACAAAATGGGTATTCAGAAACAAGATGGATGAAAATGGCATTGTCATAAGGAATAAAGCCAGATTGGTTGCTAAAGGCTATTCTCAATAAGAGGGAATAGATTTTGATGAGACATTTACTCCAGTTGCCAGACTTGAAGCCATCAGAATCTTTCTAGAGTGCATTTCTGAATGGGGAATTGGAGGAAGAAGTTTATGTAAGCCAACCTCCAGGATTTGAAGATCCAAATTTTCCAGACTAGTGTATTATCTGTTGAAAGCACTCTATGGACTAAAGCAAGCACCTAGAGCCTGGTATGAGACTTTGTCAAAATTTCTTATAGATAATCACTTCACAAGAGGTTGCAAAATAGACAGGAAAAGCACAACTGGCACCTGTCAATTTCTAGGGAATAAGCTTGTATCATGGTTCAGCAAGAAGCAAAATTCTATTTCAACATCAACAGCTGAAGCTGAGTACATTACTGCTGGTAGTTGCTGTGCACGAATACTGAGGATGAGAAATCAATTATTTGACTATGGACTAACTGTTGACAAAATTCCTATATTCTGTGACAACACAAGTGCCATTGCCATTACTGAAAATCCAGTGCAGCACTCAAGAACCAAGCACATTGACATTAAATACCACTTCATAAGGGAACATGTGATGAAAGGTACAGTGGAACTTCATTTTGTTCCAAGTGAAAAGCAGATTGCAGACATATTTACCAAGCCACTTGATGAATCAACATTCACAAGATTAGTAAGTGAGTTAGGTATGCTTAATTTTTCATAAATTCATGTCCTCATTATAATCTGCTTTGAAGCCTGAAATGAATTTGTGGCAAGAACAAAGTTGGCTTTAAGTAAAGTTTATTCTATCAATGGATATTCCCTATCCGTTGAAAGCCAAAATTGTTCTATCAATGGATGTTCATTATCCGTTGAAAGACAAATACATTTCTGGTAATTTTATCCTTCAACGGATAAAAATAGTGTTAATCTTCAACGGATAACTATTTACCTCATCTGTTGAAGTGTCACATCAGTTACTTTAAGTGAGTCACAGCCGTTGATTCGTTTACTTAACCGTTGATACATATATACACAGTTGTATGTATTTGTATTAAAGGCAGTTTCCAGAATTTCTACAGTTTTCTTTATTCTCAAACTGTTGTAATTTACTTAAAAGTATTATTTAATCATTCTATTTACGTTTTAATTCGAGAAAGTATAAAAGCCCATTGAATTCTTATTTTCACTTTACGCTTTCTTGCAATTTTTACTCTCTTTCTCTCCCAAAACTCTCAATCTTTTCTCTGCAACCTCTACTCACAACAATGGCACCAGTAGTCAAGATTATGTCTCAATCTGGCTTTGTTATGAAAAGAACAATTTCATAGCCTTGGTGGAAAAGAATGAATCCCACTTAGATTATCACAAGATGATGGACTTCATCAAGAACTGCAAACTAAGCTATGCAATGCTGGAAGCCCCAACTATCTATTGTGAGGTAATTGAGGAGATTTGGACAACTGCAGAGTTCAACTCCATAGATATGACCATTACTTTCTCTCTCAAAGGTAAGGATTACTGTATTAACTGTGATGATATACAGTCTTGCTTTAAGCTACCTGAGAATAATGCCATGACACCACATACTGATAATGATGTATCTGCTATGTTAGATTCCATAGGCTATTCTTTTGATTCTGCTAGTTTAGGGAGCATTAGAAGAAAGGGCCTTAGGAAAGAATGGAGTTTTCTTGGAGATGCCTTTATCAAGGTTTTCTCTGGGAAGATTAGCAATTTTGATGCCATAACTTCATCTCTTGTTAATATGCTCTATATGCTAGTTTCTGATAGGTACTTTAATTTTAGCAACTATGTCATGCTAGAATTAGGTTCCAGGTTAGGTAACAAAGCTAATAGACCTCATAACATCTATGCTAGATTCTTTATGTTATTGGCTAACCATGTTGCTAAAGGTTTGGTCATAACTAATGAGAGCAATAAACTCAAATGCTGGGCACAAGAGAAAAGGGTCGTTGCAGACCTTTTGAGAATTAAGCTCAACAGCCAGGTGCCATTGGTATATTTACCAATAATGAATGCACCTCAGGTAAGTGAGGTAAATACTTCTGCAACTCCTACCTCTTCCAACCCCATTGTTTCTTTGCCTTCTAGTATGGCAATAGAATCCGTGTCTTTGTCCCAACAGATTCCTACCAAAGCCACCAAAACTAAAATTCGAAAACACAAGTCAAAGAAAACCACCTCTGTTGTTTCTCAAAAGACAACAGTTGTAACAACTACCATAAACCCTGAAGGGAGTGAACAGGGTGTGAGTGGTGAGGGGAGGGGTGAACATCAAGAAACCCCCCAGGATAAGGTGGGAGAGATGAGTGGTACCCTAGCCAGCCAAGCCACAGTTTCTCAAAAGACTGTGGTGGTTCAAAAGGAGTCAAACACATCCCTAGTTGCATCCTCCCAAAAGGATGCAGCTATTGAAAATAGTCCCCAACCTGGGACACAGAACAAAAGAGGGAGGGACACTGAAGCCACACATTCACCTATCAAAGCCTTTTCAAGAAGAAAGAAGACTAAAACCCTAGTTTCAACACAGGGGGCACACACTGCACAGATACATCCACCTGTATCTTTGCCTTCTCAAATTCAGCTAGATGTGGCTCCAGCAAATGTGGAGTCACAGCCCCATTCTCTCATAATAGACACACATCAATCACCAAATTCTCCATCACCATCTCTGAATATGGATATGATATTCACATCAATTCCTGATTCTCCCTCTTTAAAATTCAGGGAGGAGCCCCACTCAAATCCTGGTGATCATCATCTTTTAGATGATTTGTTGGATCATCAGCCAATTCTTTCGGACTTAGTTGAAGAATCTGTGTCTCCTCACTTAAAATCAATTCACACAGATTCAACAATTATGTCACTTTCAATATCTACATCTTTTTCTTCTTCAACGGATATCTCTCATCCGTTGACAAGTGGTTGTTCTTCGACGGATAAGCTTAACAGTAGTTATCCGTTGATATCATCAGTTTCCACTTCAACGGATACTCCCTATCCGTTGATGGTCTCTACACATATAACTGAATCAATTCCAAGTGTAGAAGACATGGTTATTGTACAATCACTTCTAGGATTGAGGGAAGGGAGTGATAATTTGAGTGAGAGGCTGGGTTGCTCCCAGGCAAAAGGAGAGGTTGAGAGTCAAAATATGCATGATATTTCTTCCAGCATGGCAAAAGTGAGTGAGGGGAGTGCCACCTTAGTAGGTGAGGGTGAGGGTGTGAGGGTGTGTGTGAGCCAGGGGGAGCCCCTGATGCAAGAATATAGGGAAAATGAGAGAAAATCAGGTACGGAAGCCATAAGGGGGGTGGATCCAGCCATTGCTAGTGAGTCAATGATTGTGGATGATGCTAAAAAGGGAAGACAATTTCAGCAACATTATAAAGCTGAAATTGATAACATTTCCTTGGATGCTGACACTTTTACTCATCCTGTTTTAGCCTATCAACTGTTGGCTGCTCAGGGCAATGTAGAGGCAGAGCAGACTTTGAACATAGTGCACACTTCAGAATCTCTTCAAATAGATAAAGCTGCTGTTAATAGGATGCCTTCTCAAGCTGGTGAGCCATCTGAAGAATTTGAAGTAAATTCTAATGATGATGACTCTATTTCTTTGGATGGGAGCATGAACTTAGGGGGAGATGCAGGCCCAAGTTCTGTTCCAAATTTACCTGAATGGGCATGGACAAAGAAATCTACACCAGGACAGTTTGGTGTAGCTTTGGTCAAGCAGGTTATGGCTATTCAAAAGGCCCTTCAGGACACTTCAGATGCTGGTACCAAGGCTATTCTTCAAGCTCATCTAGACTCTCTGCATCTCTTGCAGTTGTAGCACATCAGACAGAATTTGAGTGTGGATGAACTCAAAAAGGATATTGCTGATCTGAAATCCTATAATTCTGAGAAGTTGGATTCAGTCATGCCTTATGGTACAATGCAAGATTTGTTGCTGAGATTGAGGAGAGAATCTGATGCTAACAAGAGGCTGGTCAAGTTGGAAAACAGAGTTCAAGTCATTGAAGACTCTGTGGTCACCATTCTTCAAAATTAACAATCTCAGACAAGTCTACGATTGTAGTTGGCAAAAGCACATGGCTTGACCCCTATCCTTTATGATAACAAAAAGGGGGAGAATAAAGGGGAAAGGGAAGGAGAGCCATCAACAAAAGTTCAAATATCTAATGTGCTAGTTCCTGCCATCACCACTTCTCCAACATTTCAAATCAAAGGAAAGCTTGATGAAATTGATCTAATCCAGATAGCAGCAGCTGAGATGAAAGTCAAAGAGCAAAGGAGGAAAATTGATGAAGGGATGCAACAAATTTTTTGTTCCACAACTTCAAAATCACAATCTGTGAAGCATAACACAAAGGTGGAGCCAATCATTATGGAGCTCAAGCCAGTAAGGAGGAATAAGGTTGGAGAGACTTCTTCCAAGAATCTGAAACCTATGATTCTCAAGCCCAATAATAGATCTAACAAGGACTCTACAAAGAAGCCTCGAAGCCTTGCTCAGTTGAAAGGAGTGGATTTTCCTCTTTCAAAGCCTGATGAAGACAAGGTTTTGGGTGGTAATATCATGAAGCACAAGGAGACCAAGGATGTGGTTGAAAGAATGAACATGGCTATTATCTTTAGAGAGGGAAAGAGTATCTGTGTGATATAAGGACATCCCAAATTCTCAATAGCCAAGAGGGAAGAAGCCAGAAGGTTGAAAGAAGAAGCTAAAAAGTTAAAGGCTGACAGAAGAGCACAAGCAAAGCTTGAAAAATAGCTAAAGTCAAGTCAAGCTGAAGAAAAGAAAGAAATTGAAGACAAGGGTGAAGATGTAGGTATGGGGGACATGCTTAATGATGATGTGGAAGAAAGAAGCAAGGAAAGAAAGGAATGGAAGAAAGGGAATAGAAAGAAGGCCAATGAAAAAAAGGAAGATTGTAAATGAAACTGAAGAAACCCAATCAAAATCCAAACCACTACCTTCTATTCCTGAACCCATTGTGCCTGACCCCTTCATAAATATCCATGGTGAAACAATCACTCCTAAGGAGGGGCCAATTGATTGGGACACCATCAAATTGCCCACTTTCTTAACCACTTCTCCACCATCAAAGAAACAGAAAAGAAAAATCAAATCAACACCTCCTCTAACCTCAATCAAATTCACTCAGAAGCCTAAGCCTAAGCCACAAGCCTCAAAGGATTATTATGTTCACATTTGTGACATAAAGGAATTTACAGACATTGAACTCTATCTGGATGAGCAGGAGGAAGTAAAGGGAATAGATGCCCACAGACAGCTTCCAGAAAGACTAGTGTTCAAATATAAAGGAAGTGGGGAAAGGACTTGTCCTCTTTACAGAATTCTGGATGAAGGCTATTCTACCTTGGTTAGAGTCTACTCAGCTATAAAAAGGGATTCTGACTTTACCAGGACTGCCAAAACTGAGATTCTCAACAAGATTGCCAGCATAAGGAAAACTTGGCGGGAGCCCAATGCCTTGCCTAGAACATTACTCATCCCAGAGAGAGGAATTACAGTTCATAAATCACCTCATTGGTTGATGGAGTTCAGAGACAATAAAGGAGTCAGAAGATTTTTCAGACTTGAAGATTAGCTCAAGATTGCCTGTAATGAAACTCTCAAGGATATGCAATCTAAGTTAGACATCAATGAAGAAGATGAAGCTGAATTCTACAGACAACTCCAACTCCAAATAGAGGAGAATGACAGGAGGCTAGGGAAGAAAACAAGGGATCAAAGGAAAAGAAATTAATCTACTCAGGCTTAAGGAGCACCATTGGAAACAATGTAATTCTTCAATTCTATCTCAGTATACACATTTTTGCAGCACTTTTAAATTTCTACTTTATTTTAGTTCATATGTTTGATAAGTGTTTTGTTATCATCAAGTTAAACCCAAATTTATGCCTACAGTTCTAGTAGACATAAATAGGGGGAGATTGTTAGGAATATATGTATTAGTTTGATGATAAGTTAAACAAAACACTTAAGTAGAAATCTAGTGTTTGTAGCCTCAACGGATAAGACCATTTTGGCTATCCGTTGAAGGAGTAGCTTTACTTAGAAATAAGTTTAGTATTGTAGCACATTTTATTCTCTGTATTTAAGTTGTAATTCTCAGATGTTGTGGGAAATTATCAGTCATGTTGACTACTAGTAGATATGCAAATAGGAGGGCTAATTGTAAATATTTCATGCCTTGTAATTTTGTATAAGTGAAGTAGTATCAACTGATATTAAAGGCCTTCAACGGATGAGAAACAAAACTTCAACGGATGTCTCTAAAACTTCAACGGATAACATCCATCAACGGATGAGTGCTTCAACGGATAAAGCTTCAACTGTTAATGCATCAACGGATAAAGCTTCAACGGATAAAGCTTTAACGGATAAAGTCATCAACGGATGAAAGCTTCAATGGATGCTTAGTTCAATAGCAGTTGATAGTGATAATTTATAAGCTAACAGAGGCACATGGGTTGACAGAGATAAACTGGAATGTGGCAGCCTCTAGGAGGAATCAAGAAAATGCAGCATTTCCATTCTGGTGCAAACAAGGAAGTATTCAAAGATTCACAGCTAAACCTAAATTGCATTGGATACAGAAATGAAGAAGAAACATGTGAAGAATCTTTTAATTGTATTTTACAGTTTTGTCTTCACTTGTAAACTTGGTGATATATGAACCAAGTAGCAGCTAGTAATTAGATGGTGAATTTTTCAGAGCTGTTTAGAAAAATCCAGAGAGAAAATCATCTAGTTTGTACTAGGACGCAGCTGTGATTTAATTCTTTGAATCACAGATTTTCTGAAATAACACATCTCAGGTGGAACAACAAATCTACCAAAAAAGTTTTTAAGTTCTTTGTGTTCTTTACATTTGTGTTTGAATATATATTTGTCTGTATTAGCTTCAAGCAATTCACACACATTTGTTTACTAAACACTTAGCCTTAGAAACTGCTCAAAACTTGAAAAAGTTTTGAGATTTACATTCAACCCCCCTTCTGTAAATCTCATTGTTAGTCTACTGGGAATAACAAACCTTTTAAGAAATAATGATTTGGAAATTGAGTTTCCACCAGACTATGGTGATAATAATGAAAACCATGCGTAGTTATTAAAAGATAAACGGATTAGTTAATGAAATTAAGTGCGTATCGTCAAGAATAGATGATTGGTGTGACTAATTGAAGGATGCAGTATAATTTTTAAAAGTAACTATACACAATTAGTAATGACAATAAATAAGTTAAAATACTCGCAAAATAAAATTTTGAGACACGAGATAAATTTTAAAGTGTACTGATAAAATTTTGTAATATTCTGAAAGAACTGGGAAGGGAGTGGTTATATTAATCCTTGTTGATTTAAGACCTTAAGTCCCATTTCAAAAGATATATGTTATGCCAGTTAATCATACCTATACTAATCAGAATGATATAGTTCGAACTATGGTGGATGGATGAATGTGGTTCATGGAAATGGATGGATGTGATTGTAGACGATTTCGTAGATTGATGGTGTCAGCTTGAGTCCGACTGGTAGTCGATGTTATAGAGGAGGTGCTACCCAAATTTTCAGAAATTACCCGACATATAAGGATAAAGGAGTATATTCTCACTCCCAGTTGTACTCCAAATGGTTGTGATTTCGGTTCTTGAGAAAGAATGTTATGATCGAACTGACTTTATGTAATTGGTCTTTGATTCTAGTTAGCTGGTCTTCACTTAGTTTAAGTGATCAGTTAAAAGAGTTAATTGATCAACTTTACCAATTAATGGTTAGCTAAATGGAGATCGATTCCAATTAGATTGAGTCAAGCTCTAACATGATTTTCAGATACAAAATCAAAGCGGTTAGCAAGTTGAAGGAAGTGATGGCATTAGCAGGAATCGAAAGTTTAGTAGAATTAGCATGATGTTACCACAGACATGTGCGAGACTTTATCTTGATGAATACGTTCTTTTCGATAAACAAGAGGAACATAAAGTAATTGGTACATGCTAGTAAGAGGAAAATTTTCAAGAACTAAAGGTTCAAGATAAAGCAAAGAGATTCTATCATCTGTAATAGCATTCCAGAAAGGACTTGAAAGTATACCCATATTGAATGGCGATTGAATAAAAGTTTTCGAAAGCTCGCAAATCCAAGTATCTGATGTAAGACGAAGACTAATGAAGTACACATGTGAACTTGGGAAAAAGAAATGTTGATCAATTGGAAAAAGCCAAATATGCGAACAATGATGATTTAAGCGAGGCTAAGAAAGTAACTATCGATGAATTTGATAATTCTGTTAATAAGAACTTATATATTATAAATAAAAGCCTTTTGTTGCACTCCTTATGTTAAAAAGAGTTAATGAGAATAAAGAACTAAATAAGAAAAGAAGTGGAATCAAAAGGATGATAAAGAAATTTTATAAAATAGTTCAGGATATAAGCAAGTGGTGATCGTCAGCAGTGTCAGAACTGATAGGAGAATTAAGTGAAACGCCGATAAGTGAAGATAGAAATTTCATTCAAAGAATGCGTGTAAACATGAGAGATTAAACCAAGGTATTAGTGGTGAACTACTAAAGAAGAATGTTATAATGAATCTCATATCGGAATTCTTTAGAATTAAAGCAAAGCCCGATGGTTCTAACAAATGATTTACCAAGGTTACCTCGAGAAATGAGGTAAGAATTTCTTATCAGTTACTGTATGAGTCGAGCTGGTTTCAAAAGCCCTATATTGTATAACCCAGTGGAAATGAGATATTCAGAAATGTAGAATGCAAGAATAATGAAATAAATGGGTACTTCGCGCTATACACAAAAGTGATCTTGGAAAAAAAAGAAGGGAGGTATGAAGTCACGCATCGGTTATCAGAGATTGCAAGTCTGAAGATTAAATGAACATAGGGTATAAGGAGTAATTGGATAGTGTAATTTTATTTATTAATAACATCCTCGTCCATTCAAGAATTAAGGAAGACCAAGTTGAACACCTGGAGATGTGCATGCGAAGGATAAAAGATTAGCAACTGCGTTGTAAGCTACAAAGATATGACCTCTGGCTATAATTACTTATGAGCTACGGAAGTATGGTTAATTACCAACCAAGCAAGATCCATTTAGAGACAGATGTCTTGAGTAGAAAAGAAAGAGTGAGCATCACTAAGATTGTTGGAGAGTGGATAAAGGAATTGTGAAAGTTAGGAATTGAGAACAGGTTTTGATCCAACTTCTGGATTATACTGATACTTACTTTGTTGTTAGATATCAAAGGTGGTGTTAATATAGATGATTGATGTTGACTTCAGTATGGAATGTTGTGAGCATCAAAGTTCATATTGATATCTAATTTGATATGTCAACAAAATTAGTATTAGTACCAAGAGTTCGGTTTTAAATAAAATTATGGATCATTCTATTCCAAATTAATATTTCCTTTCAGATAGTAAAAGATTTCGCTCGATGAATATACTTGTTAGTGATTGAAAAGAAATTGAAAAATACTATGAAGTGATGAGTTAAATGCAAATGTCGAGATTTTCTTTTAATTTTTAGTTTTGAATAGATTTAGAACATTTCGAAGCATCAGACGCCATGAGCTCAGTATATCGGGCGCAGGCGGATGGAAAGTACAAAATACCAGCTAAAGGTTCTCGAATACGATTGAAAATAATCATATGCTAGACTAACCAAGCAAAAGGAGACGCGAGAAGTAAAGTAGAACAATCAGTGAAAATGGAAGGTTCTTAAACACAAATTATTAGAATTATAAAGAAAATCATATTAGTATAAATAAGTTGGTCTATTGAGATAATGAGATAGATAGAACGGTTACAGATGAGTTGACCCTGTTGTTACAGGCATAACGAGTTCATAAGATGTTAAAATGTATATGGCTAAGAAAGGTAATTTAGCTCCCTACGCATAAAATGAAGGTTGATTCAGGTTACGTGAGTAACTGATAGATTTAATGTTGGTAAGAGACCGTTGAGTTGTGATTAAAGTGATGAGACCCGAGGAATTATAGGAAAGATACTTGAAAAATATCATAGTCAATAACAGAAAGTGAATACGCCTTGGTCTCAGTGCATCATTTATAAATGAAGAAGAAGATTACAGGAACGGTTAAAAATCCTCCAATGCGATGGGAAGCGATTACAAATTAGGTTATTTGAACGAAGAAATATATGAGGACGAGATTCAACACCGAGTAACAGTTGGAAACGCACATAAGCATGAGTTACTAGAATTAGAAAGAAAAAGAGAATTAAGATGTGTTATGCTGGTCCCTCCTAGATAGTAAAATAGACAGGATAAATAGAAGTGAGCTGGCTTCACCGCTACCCGTATAGAGAATTCATAGGGCGTTTATATGTATATATCCAGAAAGAGTAAGTTAGCTCCATTATATATAGAAGATGGAGATTTGAATTGAGATATACAAACAATAAATAGAATATGTTGTTAGCGAGAGGCTATTAAGGAAAGATTGATATTATGAGTTAAAGTTATGAAAAATTATAAGGTTAAGAGATTAACCTGAGAAAATGAAAGTGATATACTTGAAAAGTATCAGTATTATTCCTTAGCGTGATTCTGAGGACAGGATCCTTTTAAGGGGGGAAGGATGTAACATCCGGGAAATATCATGTAATTATTTGTATCAATATATGATTATTATATGAATATTATATGTATCTGATGATTGATAATAATATTTGGATGTTTGTATATAATAAGATGTGAGTATATTAATTTTAATATGTCCAGAATAAAATATAGATAATTAAAAAAATTTTCTGCTAATTTTTAGAGTGTTATATGATTTTATAATGATTTATGAATTTATTAATTATTTTCTGAATAATTACAAAATTATTTTATAAAGCCGGGAATCGTCAGACTTCAACCGTTTTTACATTTTTACAACCCGAAACTCTTCTGAAAACTCCTTCCTAACCTAATCTGGTAATTCCGGACATTTTCCGTGTTTTGACTCTTTCGATCCGGATTATGGTTTGACCAGTGCGCGACCCGGCGCAAAATTTTCGATATGATAATCATTTCGGTGAATCAACAAAACCCGTATTCTCGAAAGACGGGATATTATTACATTATTTCCGTATAAAGTGTTTTATATAAAAAAAGTCCGATTGAGATAATTATCCAAAACTGATATCAAATCGGATCGTTATTGCAGTTACTTAGCGGCTAAGTAACTAATTTAACGATCCAAAACGATCCAGAACGAACCAATATTCCGTAAATATAAATAGCATATTTCTTATTTCATTTTATTCGTTTATTCATTTACAACCAGTAAAAATACAGTAAATACAGAGAAAATCCCTAAAAACGATACGTTCCTGAGAATCAAATGCACGAACGAGGACATTACCAAACTCCGATTCAGGCGTGTAATATAACAAAACGAAGCTCTCGAAAAGTACTTTCTGAATCAATCAACCATTTTAGTGTAACAATTAAGGTAATTTTCTTATTTATTTATTTATATTCGAATTATTTGATGATTAAATTATGAAAATATGTTCTTGATGTTGTTGATATGATTTGATGATTCCATCGTGTAGATAATATTTTTCTGGTCAATTTGATATATTATATGTCAAAAACCGAGTTCAATAACGTATAGAAATTGAGGCTTGATTTTTCTGAAAATAAAAAAATTAGGGTTCTTGAATGTTCTTGAGTTGAGATTTGGGGCTTTTTGCTCTGAGGGTTATTGACTGATTTTGATGGTTGTAATAGCTTCCTGAAATTAATAGCAATCGATTCATATATTTAGTTACACCAAACATTTGCTAAATCGATCAAAGTAAGTTTTTTTTTTATTATTATTATTTTATTCGTTTTCTTTATTAAATTTTTCCAGATTATCCATGAGTTGGTGATTGATTATGATACCATTAATAAGTTCTAAATGTTCTGAGCATTATTTTGATATAAAGAACGTTGAATTTGGTTACGTTTTTCGTGAATTCGATCTTCACCGGACGATCGCCGGCGTGTTTCCGATTTAAGCCGGAGTTGTTGATGGGGCGATGATTTATTGATGATAAAGTTATGTTTAAGTTTCCGGTAGTAATTGTGATATGTTGAGCTGAAGAAACGATAGAAAATCATGTGTTTTGAACCCCGATTGAGACTCATCGGAATCGGGGAACTCGCCGGAATTTCCCAGAATCCGGCGCTTCAAACCCGACCCGATTGTGTTCCTCTTGACCCGTTTCCTAGAACAATTTGACCCGATTTCGATCTAATTAGCCCCAATTCCAATCCAAATAAACGGTTTCTGCATTTTTCATTTCTATTTAATTCAAAATTCAGTTTTAATTTCCAAAATTCATTTTTAGTTATATATTAATTCTAAAATAAATCTGATTTATTTCATTAATTAATTTTAATTAGTTTTTAATTGTTTTAATTAAACGATTAATTTAATATTAATTGATTAATTAATTTAATTAATTATTAATTGAATTTAATTGATTTAATAATTTATTTTTAATTTAAAAATTCTGAAAAATAGTTTCTAGCTTTAAAATATTATTTAAAATTATTTTTAAAACTTGATAATTATTATAAATTATTTTAAAGCCGGATTTGGGTGTTCGAACCCTATTATTCAATTATAAAATAATTCGGAGTCCAATTTTAATTACGAAAAATATTCAAAATTCATAATAAATCAACCATATGTCTGTTTAATTTGAAACGAACACCTCTAGACTCAGAAAAATATTGTGCTTCCATTAAAAACATTTTCGAGACCTAAATTCATTTGTATCAAAAGGGTATTTGTTTTATGAATCATTTTGAGTCGGTTATTGATCGATAAAATACTCTTTTTTGACCGAATTTCAATTCTAAACATATCGAGACCTATCTTTTGTCGATTCAACTTATGCGCTACATGAATTACGTGATTATGTGTTATATGATTACATGCCCTATGTGTACGTGTTATGTGGATAGTGAGTCAGCATGTCTTTTAAACATTATCTGCATAAGATGTGATCTTTATCTGTTATTATCGGGCGGGTAGATAATAAGAATAAACGTATAGACCAGACAATTATATATATTGTCAGTTCATTGAATAGTATTATTTATGATAGATGCACATAGTTCGAGGCATTCAAAGCCAGAAAGAAATTTATAGAAGTAAAGCCTAATAGCGTGTAGTAATGAAATGAGTGGATTCAGAATAAAGATAAACCTAATGGAGTAAATGATAAGAAAGGTCAAGTAGCCTGTCAAGAGGAATACAGATGCAACAGATGCAACGGGACTAAGTGATATGACAGCTAGTTAAAGATCAGAGGATTATCGATTGAGGCAAGTATTCCTAACCTTTCTCCTAAAATACTGCAAATATTTATTCGCTCATATTCTAAGTTCAGAATAGTTAACTATTTTATATTTCGCTGCAATTACTCTTATTATGATAGTTCTTTTCATTATTGTTCCTATAATTCGATTGCTTTCTTGAGTAAATACCCATTCGTTCGGGTTATTTGCGAACCCTGATTTGGGATATTTTGAAATCAAAATGATTTGACCTCAAAATACTCTATGGGCTAGACGATTATTATGAGGACCAGTGATGAGCTGGATCCTATAGGCCGGAGATGGACCGGACCCTTAGGCCATAGTTGCATGGGTACCCCATATGTTGGTTGGGTCTATGCAGTTGGGTATAGATCCGCACTATCTCCTAACTGATTAGCAGGTTATAGTGCATATGTTGGTTTCTAGTGTCGAGTCTAATTTATTGTTGATCGCCATTAACGGCATTCCTTTCCGAATAGTTCATAATTACAAACTAACACAAAGATTTAATTTAAAAGGATGAAATATTGAAACGATTACTGTCCTTTTACGGAAAAATGTGATTTATGATTAAAGGCCAATGAGGGCCGATGTTTTGTTCGCTCAACTATTTAAATATGTAAAGACGTTTTTAAAATCATTCAACAATCGTTTCCAGGAGTTTCCTGATCTGATACCTGGAAACCATTTATGATACTTGCTGGGCATTTTTGGCTCACTCTTGCTTTGTGAACTTTTATTTCTTTCAGTATAAAATGAGGGAAAAGTGAATAGCTTTTAATAGACAGCAAAAGTGGTGAGATTCCAGCTGAAGAAATTTGGAGATGTCGGAGTGATCAATACAAGGAAATTAGTAATGAGGTAATGAAATTATATTTAGAAAATATAAATTTTAGAATGTTAGATTCTTGTTTCATACTATAACCTATAAGCGATCCTGAATATGAGGGGTTATCTGTATATTTATTTTAATATACAGGTTTTTATTATTATTTAAAGTTGTGTAGTGACACCCAATCCTGACCCCGGATTTGGGGGTGTTAAATTCGATGCGCTATCAGAGTATTTATAAACAGTTCTTATATTTTGAATATGTAAAACAATAAGCTCTTCTGAATTTAGAATAGGGGAGAATACTTTCCTGGTATGCTCAATAACTTTTCACTAAAACCCTGGCTTATAACTGCTGGCTATCAACTCCGTCAAGTACTTGACTGCACTCCTTGCTAATTGATTCTATAAACAAAAGGGCTATCTTAACTGACAGAACCAAACTCAATCGACGTAACTATACGTCTTGACATCTACCCGATCGTTTATAACTAATCATGGAATTTTAAAACTGTAAACTGATAGCATGCATATCACATAACACGTAATCATATCATTTATATATCACGTAATCACATATTTCATGTAACATATAAGTCAGATCATCAAAACATAGGTTTCAGTACTTTCAGAATTAAAATCAAGTCAATATTAGCATTTACCGATCAAATACCAACTCAACAGGACAAACAAGTCAAATGACATTGCAATACAAAAGAAATTAGGTCTCAAAAATATTTTTATTGAAAGCGTAATATTTTTCTGAGTCTATACGCATTCGTTTCGTATTAAACGGACGCACGATTTATTTATTATGAATAAAATAAGAAATAAATGGAATTAAATCAATTAATAATAATATTAATTGACTTTTAAATACAGAAATATAATTTTAAAATCTTAAAAATAATTTTTAGAAATTATTTGAATTAATTATAAATAATTTACATTTATTTAACTATTTATAAATGAAATTAATTGATTAAGTAATTTTAATCAATTAATTAAGTTCATAAATAATTAACTAAAATGAATTATAAATTGTTAGGTCACACACACTGTAGAGGGGGGTGAATACAGTGTATAGTACAATCAAATCGAACTTTAATAACTCAAGTAACATAAAACAAACTTTATTCAAAACAATAAACTTTGTTACAGTATGGAACTGTCCCTCTCAGTGATGAACAAATATCACGAGAGCTGCTAGGGTTACAATGAATAATCTTCTCGATTAATGATAACACTTATAGTGTAAACCCTATGTCTGTGTTTATATACTACACAGTTACAAGATAATCACTAATTGATATGGAATATAATTTTGCTTCCTAAAATATATCAATCAGATATCTTTTCTTCCAAGTATTCTATTCTTCATAGAATTCCTTCTCCATGCATATCTCTTCTTATGTTTGTCTCGATCTTCTCTTCCTGTAAATCAGCTGCCTTCCTTATTATCTGAACGTTTCCTTCAAGTCCTGATATTATATTCTGATAAATATCTCCTGAACCTTAAGTACTGACGACTTAAGTTCTGACTTCAGTATAAGTGCTGATTTCGGTTAAGTACTGATTTGTCCTGTTTAAGTAAGATCTGAAAACTAAACATAAATCACATTTGTCATGACATTATCAAATATATCTAAAAATCTCCCCCAACTTATAAATTAGCATAATATACAAGTTAATAGATATTTGATGATGTCAAAAGCATTAAGTACAAATGCATGAGAATTTGACTAGATAACTACAACTTACAGTCCTTAAAGCTTTACCAATTTTAACTTCTGATAACAACTTCAGTGTGTATTCATATCATAATTTGAGTAGTTGTAGATCTTGACTTGGCTTCATCTTCTGATCTCTCTGATGTCAGGAGTTGTTCTGAGATAGTTCTTCAACAAACATCTCTCAGCATATCTGAGTTCATCAATCATCCTCCATTTAGCATCTTTAAGTTCTGCAGAATCTTCACCAGTTTGAAAGATTGCAACCCTGAGATCATTAATTTTAGCTTTCTTTATGTCCTGATCCAGTCTGATCAAATACGCCTTGTCAGACTCAAGATTGAATTCCACAGCCTTGTAACCCAGAAAGGTAGTTATAATCTTAGCAGAGTTAGGCTTCATCTCAATAATATCACCCTTGTGATCTCTGTACTTTGGAAGATATGTGCTGTCAGACTTAACAGAATAAAGCCTTTTCTATCTCTGAATCTGATTCTTCAAATAGTTTGCAGCACTTTCTGTTATTTTGTCATTCACTTGAAGTAAGAATAATACATGTTCCAATTCTTCATAATACTTCAGTGGAATGGTATTTTCCCTTATATGATAAACCCTACCATCTGTCATGAAGTACAACAAGATGTGTTCTTTCAAGTAGGTATGGTAAACCATCTGTACAGATTCTAGTTGATTCAATCTTTCAGGAGTTGCTCCAATACTTGGTTCACTTAAGGAAGTTGGATAATTGGTTGTGTTCTGTATTCTTCTTTCATCAGCACTTCCCAATCCAGTTTTATCTCTTGCTTCCTTTCCAGTAACCACTCTTGCTTCGAAACCACTTGCAGCAGTCTTCAAAGGTTGAGTCTGTTTGGCTTTGGTGAATCCTGGTAGGAGTATCTTTGAAGGTTTAACATGAGCAATGTCAGAGGTTTCCTTTGATTTATCTTCTGATATCAAGTTAACTTGAGCTATGTCAAATGTTACTTGCTTCTTTGAGATATCAGAACTAACTCTATATTTACTCTGAACAACTTGAGCCATGTCAGAGGTTGTCTTAGAAATTTTTCTTGAAGTCAGAGCAAGATCAGCATCTTCAACAGTAATTTCTTCATCCACAGGAGGCACATAAACCTTGATAGGTTCACCAATTTTCTCTTTGCCCTTAGACCTTGGATCTATCTGTAATTGTGATTTAGCCTTGGTTGCTTCAGGATTTGTTCTTTCTTTAATCACAATGCCTTTGACTTTTGGAAGTTTCTTTTTACCAATAGAAGCTTCAGATTTAGATTGGACTTTTTCTGATTTAAGTCTAGCTTCTTCTTCCATCAGACTTTCCAAGTCCATTCCTGGATTCTCCTTTAGAAATAACTGTCTTGATATTTCTTCATCAAGATCCAAAAGTTCATCAGAACTTATACTTTTACCAGTAGCAGAAGTAATTCTTTTTCCAGCATCAGAACTTGTCCTGTGACTTGTGATTTCAGCTTTTCTTGATGTGAAACTTCTACCTTGACCATGACCTCCACCCATTCCAGAGTTTCCCTGGTCATCTTTTTCATCATCTTTCCCCTTCAGTGTCTGATCAGTTTTGCATTTGGACTTAATTACTTTCTCCCCCTTTTTGGCATCAGCAGGTAAGAGAAGAGAGACAAACAATTCCACTGAGGCTTGGATTTCATCGAGTTGAGATTGCTGAGAAGCTTGATTTTTCAAAATATCATCAATTTGAGACTGTTGCTTCTCTTGGGTCTTCTCAATGTAAGCAACTCTGTCAAAGGTAGGTTTAAAGAAACTTTTCTTTTCAATTTTCTTAACTGTTTCTTGCTTGAGCAATTCTTCCTGAATTTTATGTAACTCTGCATGAGTTTCTGAATGGAGACCTTGCAGATGTCTAGTACTCAATGCAGTGACTCGAAGCTGTATCTTGAAATAATCACTAATTAACATTTCATCAGCTTTTTCCAAGTGCTCAGCAAGAATCTTTTTAGATGGAATAAAGGTAACTGAGTTCCATTCCTTAGTCCACTCCTGTCCTCGAGGAGTTTCACTCCAAGGTACTGGTGCTTCTCCTCGTACAAACTTCTTGACTAGTTCAGATTTAGAAACAGTTTGTTGAGGTGCATATCCTGAAGGACCAGCTTCATCAGCATCTGCATTTGGAGCAGCATCACCAGTATCATCAGCATTTGCAGCATCAGAACTGACAGAATCAGCATCTTCTGATAAAACAACAGTATGAGAAGCAATCGAGGCTTCAACATCATCCTCTAAGTGCTGATCTATTTCCAAGTTCTGATCAACAGCCATATCCTGATGGTCACCTATAGTCTGATCATCAACATCTAGATGCAGAGAAGGTGTAGTAGACAATTCTGGAGTTTGAGTAGCATCAGTAACAGGTGTTGTTGTTTGATTAATTGCTTTTGGAGCTTCTAAGTAGAGAACCTCAGGCACAACCAAGTTTTGAATATCAATTTCACCACTTGTGCCTGGGTCTACAAGAGATACAGTTTCATGTATAGGAGACACAGATGGTGTGTTTGCCTTGTCTGTAGTAGCTTCCTGAGTTGGGGACAATGGAGAAGGAGATGTAGTAGCTTCAGCAAATTCCGGTTCTTTTGAGATCAGAGATTCCTGATCTCCTTCCTTAGCTGCTGCTTCCTCATCATCTGAAGCTGGCCTTTTAGTTCTCTATTTCTTGTATCTCTTTGAAGGTGGGGATTCCTTGGGAGGTTCAGCAGAAGTCATTCTTCTAAGCCTTTTGAGAATCTTAGATCCCCCAATTCCAGAATCCTTCTGAGAAGGAACCTTTTCAGTTTCTGTAACAACAGGTTCTGATGCAGAAACCTGTTCCTCACTATCAGACTCATCTCTAAGAACAATCCTCCTTCTCTTCTGTGGTGTCTGAGGAACAGTCTTTGTCCTCTTGGGCTTGGAAGATGAAGGCTTCACAGTAGGTTTAAGATATTTCTGAGGGAGGGTTGAGGTATAGATGTATCTATGGTTTGTTCTGATGGTTGGTGTGGTGTTTGAGATGTGATGGTAGGTTGGACATCAGGATAAACAGATCTATAGGTTTGAGGATCAGCATTTACCAAGATCTGTTTTACAGACTGAGGAATCTGTAAAGGTCTAACCACCGTTTTCTTAAGATCAGCATTGACCAAGTCATTAAAGGCTCGTTTTGCAATTTTGAAAGGTGGATATAAGTCAGTGGTAGGTTGGGGTTCATCAGCACAACAAAAATTATATATAAGCTGACAGAATTTAGCAAAGTAGACAACATTCCTATCCTCTGTCATCCTATCCCCAATAAAACCTGTCACAACACTTGCAAAATCAAAATAAGTTTGGTTAATAATAGCATACCCGATGTGCTGACTCATTATAGGAATGGCATCAAAGTTAGAACACTTATTCCCGAAGGCTTTAGTGATGCAGTCGAAGAAGAAGCTCCATTCTTTTCTGATATGTGCTCGTTTCAACTGTCCAAACTTGGCCAAACTCTTCTCATACCCCAAATTTTCCATGAGCTGCTGTAGAGCTGATTCCTACGGTGTTGAGAAAATGCAGCCTTCTGGTAAATGTAAAGCCTTACGAATTGTTCCAGGAGTTACCACATGTTCAGAATCATCCACTTCAAAAACAATGCTGGCAGAACCATTAGTACCACCATTATCAAAGTGCCCAGTCCGCCAAAATGTCAAAACTTTTTGGCTTGAAAAGACTGAAGGCTGGGTCAATGCATACCCAATTTCACTATGTGCAAGAAGATCTTGCACAAAATGCAACTCAGACGGAGCTTCATCATGACTGAGAATTGCAGCATAGTTATTTGGAACGAACTTAGCTCCATCAATGATCAAATCCTTAGGTGACATGAGAAAAATTGAAAATTAAGATTGCCTATTAGGTGTTTGATAAAATGTCTGTATGAAAAACCAACGTCAGGAGATGAGAGAGAGTAAAAGCAAAGAAAGAGAGATAAAATGTAAAAGTAAATGAAAGATTGTATAATCTTCTCTCTCACTGACTCATACTTGGTAAAAAAAATATAACCGTTGGACACTTGTCAGACATGCAGCAATAATGAATAGTTAATGGGCACGGGAAAAAAGTAATCATTACTTATCACATGCAGTTTTTCAAGGAAAAACCGTTCCACTTACCCAGTAATCCCAATAATTGAGGTAAGTCAGTTTTAATTCAAAATTTAAAATGTTCCCACTTATTCAATTATTTGCACTGCAAAACCAATATTTTGTAAAAATTGCGAGTGTGAGAATGACCAAAATAAAGCAAGTAAACAAGTACTGATATTTTAAAATCACAACTTAATTTAAATCAATAATTAAAATGGTCATCAGAATATTGATATATCAGGATTTAACAGTGCAGTAAAATTGCAAACATCTCAGAAACAGAATCTTGCAAGAATAAGAAATTCCATTAATATATTAAGAGAATACATCCATGAAATTGAAATTACATCAGAGCATTACAAGATTGTTCTAAGCTACTAAACCTAACATCAACAGCTTTTGTCCTTAGCTAAAAAGCCAGACAAAGCTGACGATGAAGAAAAACAGGAAGAAGAAAATAAATTATTTCTTCTTCCGACTCTCTACAAAAAAAATAGTGAGTCGAATGATTCGCTCTTGTTAGCGGAGAGCTTCCAGCCTTTCTTCTTCCAATTGCTCCAGATGGCGATGGTAGTCCATGTAAAAGAACAGGAGGTGTGTGAGAACCTCCTGCGGAACCGAGTCCCAAATCTCATCAGGAATGACAGTTACATGCCATTCCTGCTGCCAGTCCTCACAGCTCAGCTCCATGTTGAAGGTCTCATAGTTCAAAAACATATTGTAGTTGACCATTTTGTGTTGGTATGAAGGAAAGAAGAGTGAGTATGTGAGAAAAGAAATGATGTGTAGGCTGATTTGAGGTGTTGGTTTATATAGGCAAGAGAATGCCAGGAGACGCAAGGAAATTTAATGCTGACATGTAGAAATAATTCTACCTCGTCTCCCTAGACTTGGAAGAAGAAAAACAGTCATTGGAAATGTAAAACAGGGTTTAATGCGCACAAGAAACAAGTAAAAAATTACTGTGCATGTATGTGTCCTACTAACCCTAATTGAATTGACTGTTAATATCTCACCCGTTCATATTCTGATTTAAACGAAGACTATTTCAGATTTTAACCACAAATAAGTCAAATAGAGGATCAGAATTTAATATCAGCACTTAGACTTATATCAGAACTTAACAGTCATCAGAACATGATTTCTTAACTCGAAAAATGAATGCCTATCTCTGTGATTCTTCATACAAATTCTGATTTCGGTTCTTCAGAACTTAATCATTAGAACTTTCATCAGAACTTGTCCTCAGAAGTTATGCAATTTGACACGTAAACTGTTTGTCTAAAATAACATTGAACGCCACAGTAATTTTCATCATTCAAATGGAGTGTAAGTGTGTGCATTAAGCAAAATATCAGACAAAGAGTAAAGTCTGATTCACTTCAGTACATCTTAGAAATAAGGCATAACTAAAACTGTACTAAAAATCTGTCACTATTCTGAAGCCTACTATTGAATGAGTTTATGCATGAGTCCACCTCAACTGTTTTGTGCTCATTTTATGCATCTTCTGAAATTCCATTTTACAGTGGCTTCTCAGTGTAAGTGAGTCACGACTGCTTATCAGAATTTATGCTATTATCAGAGTATTTCTCCAGTAATCATAGAGTGTGAAAAGTCACCAAGAAAAATGATTATTTGTTTTTCTGATGCATATTACTTAATACCAGCAATGCACTTGGGTCGTCCCTTCCACATTTTTACTCTAGACCTCAAAGGAGTACCTGATTTTTATTCACTTTTCTTTTACTTTTTCTTTTGATAAGTGAGGTTTATCAGCACTTAGTACATCCATCAGATTTACAATCATCAGAACTTAACAGATGAGAAGCATGACTCTAGTTTTTGACTTAGTAATAAGATAGACAAAGTAAACTGAACTAAGCTCAATATCAGAGTTTGCTTGTGTCAATAGATTTCCACATAAATAATTACTTCTAACATGGGATCTTTAGTATGTTAAAGACTACTAGGTCAGCATCTAGCACAGTTATCCTCATAGGATTTAATAGTCACATAAACTGTCATATCACTATCAGAGTTTAAAAATTCACATCAGACAACAATCAGTACTTAAGCAATTTTCAATTAAGCACAGAATACACAAGGAGAGTAATTTTTGTAAATACTGATCATAAAGTCTGATGCATCAGAATCAAAATTAAGCAGATTTAGAGAAAGAACCTGAAACCATTCCAAGTTCATTTACCAATCTTGTAAAAGTAGCTTCACACAGTGGTTTTGTGAAGATATCTGCTAGTTGTTGATCTATTGGAACAAAGTGCAATTCCACTGTACCTTCATCCACATGTTCCCTTATGAAGTGGTACCTAATGCTGATATGCTTTGTCATTGAGTGTGGAACTGGATTACCTGTCATAGCAATAGCACTTTGATTATCACAGTAAATAGGGATTTTAAAATATGTTAACCCATAATCCAGTAACTAATTCTTCATCCAAAGAATCTGTGTACAACAGCTTCCTGCAGCAATGTATTCTGCTTCTGCAGTTGATATGGAGATTGACTTTTATTTCTTGCTAAACCAAGAAACCAATCTTCCTCCAAGAAATTGCCAGCTTTCACTTGTGCTTTTCCTGTCAATTTTGCAACCTGCAAAATCTGCATCTGAGTAATCTATTAGTTTAAAATCTGATTCTCTGGGATACCACAATCCCAGATCAACTGTTCCCTTAAGATACTTAAAAATTCTTTTCACAGCTGTTAAGTGAGGTTCTCTTGGATCTGCTTGAAATCTTGCACAAAGACAGGTAGCATACATGATATCAGGTCTACTAGCAGTTAGACAGAGTAGAGAGCCAATCATACCTATGTAATTAGTAATATCTACTGATTTACCGGTATCCTTATCTGGTTTTGTTGCAGTGGCCATGGGAGTGGATGCACTTGAACAATCTTGCATTCCAAATTTCTTCAGCAAATTTCTGGTATACTTGGTTTGCCAAATAAAAGTGCCTTCTTCATTCTGCTTGACTTGAAGGCCCAGAAAATAGCTAAGTTCCCCAATCATGCTCATTTGATATCTTGACTGCATCAGTTTGGAAAACTTCTTGTAAAGTCTGTCATTTGTAGAACCAAAGATGATATCATCAACATATATCTGAACCAGAAGCAAGTCATTTCCATGGTTGAGGTAGAACAGTGTTTTATCTATTGTTCCTCTGTTAAATCCACTTTCTAGAAGAAACTGAGCTAAAGTCTCATACCATGCTCTTGGAGCTTGCTTAAGGCTATAAAGTGCTTTATCAAGCCTGTAGACATGATTAGGATATTTGGGATCTACAAACCCTGGAGGTTGTTCAACATATACTTCCTCCTCCAATTCTCCATTGAGAAAAGAACTTTTCACATCCATTTGAAAGAAAGTAAACTTTTTGTGAGCAGCATAAGCCAAAAATATCCTTATGGCTTCCAATCTGGCAACTGGTGCAAATGTTTCACCATAATCAATTCCCTCATGTTCAGAATATCCTTTTGCAACCAACCTTGTCTTATTCCTTGTAATTATGCCATCACTATCAGTTTTGTTTCTGAATACCCACTTTGTACCAACAATAGATCTGTTCTTTGGTCTTGGAACTAGGGTCCAGACTTTGTTTCTTTCAAATTCATTTAACTCTTCCTGCATTGCTTGCACCCAATCAGCATCTTGAAGAGCTTCTTCCACTTTCTTTGCTTCAGTCTGACAAAGAAAAGAATTGTAAAGACATTCACTTGAAGTAGCTGTTCTAGTTTTGACACCTGTATCTGGATTTCCAATAATTAGGTCAGGTGTATGTGATTTAGTCCACTTCCTTGCAGATGGAAGGTTTTCTCTAGAACTGGATGCTCCCCCATGATCCATGCTATCTTCATCAACATATTATGATGCTCCCCCTGAAACTATGCTCTCTGAGTTAGATTTTTCAGAATTTAAGTTTTCAGAATTATCAGAACTTGGCTTATCAGAGCTTGATGAATCAGAACTTGAAGAGCCAGATGTATGTTCTGATGCTTCTTGAGATGTGGTTGTATCTTGAGTATGCTCACCCTGCATAGGTGCATCTTCCTTTGGCGTAGTCACCACAGTTTCAATAACATCATAGTTTAATCCATCAGAGTTTGCAGTATCAGGATTAAGACTGTCAGGATTTTCAGTATCAGAATTTAAGTCTTCATTTTCAAATCTCAGCTGATCATTATCATTGAAATCTTCAAGTCCAGTAATCTTCTTCTCATCAAAAGAAACATTGATAGATTCCATGACCACTCTTGTTCTCAAGTTATAGACTCTGAAGGCTTTTGTGGAAAGTGGATATCCAACCAAGATGCCTTCATCAGCTTTTAGATCAAATTTGGATAACTGTTCAGGATGAGTCTTAAGAACAAAATACTTGCATCCAAATACGTGAAAATACTTCAGATTTGGCTTCTTTTTCTTCACCATCTAATATGGTGTCTTTCCATGCTTGTTAATTAGTGTTGCATTCTGAGTAAAACAAGCAGTCTGCACAGCTTCAGCCCAGAAATAGGTTGGAAGCTTTGCTTCATCAAGCATTGTACGTGCAGCTTCAATGAGAGTTCTATTCTTTCTTTCAACAACTCCATTTTGCTGTGGATTTTCCAGGAGCAGAAAATTCCTGCTTGATTCCATGGTTTTTGCAGAACTCTTCCATTATCAAATTCTCGAACTCAGTACCATTATCACTTCTTATTATCTTCACAAAATCTTTGACCAACTTATCCAGTTATCTGACATGATCAATCAAGATAGATGCAGTTTCACTTTTTGTGTGCAAGAAATACATTCATGTGTATCTGGTGAATTCATCCACTATGACCATAGCATATTTCTTCTTTTCAATAGACATGACATTTACTGGACCAAATACATCAACATGCAGTAAGTGATAAGACTCAAGAATTGATGATTCAATCTTGCTCTTGAATGAGGATGTCCTTTGTTTAGCCTTCTGACAAGAATTACAAAGGCCATCAGGAGCAAATACTGACTTTGGCAGTCCTCTCACAAGATCTTTTGTAATAACCCTAATTTTTGAGAAATTTTGAAACCCTTATGAATAGTGTTTTTGCTGAACGAGAAAACTTTTCATGCCACGCTATGTAGGGGTTCTATTATTGATCTTATGGGATATTATTAGTACTCTATGTAGTATATAAGTGTATGTAAAGATCGTCAGAATCCAATTCCGAACACTTTGGTTTTTCCCGGAAATCCACAAGATACGGAGAGAATTGAGTATAAGGTAACAGGATAAAAAGGATTTAAATTAAAGGATTATATTAGAGGATCATAAAAAGGAATATAATGTATTGAGAAAGGTTAAGGGAACCTAAGTAATAAGATCCCGGGTATGATCCTTCAAACGATAAACGAGAACGAAAGTTAAGCGAACCGTATAACAGATCAGCGGTCATTAGGCAAACGATTAGGAAGTTAATCAAAGGGATTAGTGGGAATGATGTCATCCAACCAATAGAAAGAGGACAAGGAAGGGAGGATGACATCATGAGGATGACACAAGCACGACATGGGAAGGAAGGAGGTGTGGTTGAATGAGAACCACACAAATTCAAGGGCAAGAAGGTAATTGACTAAAGCAAACACAAAAACAAAGCAACCAAGCCAAGTAAAATCACTTTCATCAAAATCAAAAAGAACCAAGGCATTATTTCTTCATTGCTCTCGGCTTTTTCACTTTTTAAAGGCAAGATTTTTCAAAATCCAAGATCCAAGCTTCCTAAATTGGTGAGTAAATTCCCTAATCATCTTCATGCTTAGTTAGGGCTATATCATGAGTTTAAGCCATTAATTCCTTCTCAATCTTCTTCATTTAATCAAAGAAGAAGACTATGAATAGTGTTTTCAAGTTTTTTAACTTGAAGTTTTCTTGTTTTTCTTGAAGATCCAAGCTTTCCTAAGACTTCTCAAAGCTTCTTAAGGCTTCCTAGCTCCTCCCACCACTTCAAGGAAGGTATACCATCTCCAAACCCTAGATTACTATGTATTATAAGATTATTTTGATTAGTAGGATGATATTGTAGCTTGTTGTTGTGATTTAGAGTTTGGGATTTGGAATGGTAGTGAAATGGAATGGTAAATGTTGTGGTTTTGATTAAAAGAACTTAAGTATGATTAAAGTTAAGTTTAGGCATAAGTATGAATGATTAAATTGAATTGGTTGGGGTTGTTATGATGTGATAAGGATGGATGTTGGTTGTATGTTGGATTTGAGGTTGATTTGGGATGGTTTTGAATGGTTTAAAATATTAGAAATCGCGTAAACATAGCCGTCGTAACGTTCGATTTTCTTTAGACTGTTTTTGTGCATAACATTAGGACCCGAGAACCCCCTGATAGATTATGACCACTTCCATGTTTAGATAGCTCATGTTACGAGCTTCGTTTTGATATGTGGTTCGTTCGATTCCGATGCACGGTTTAGGAGAAACGACCGTTTCAAGTAACGGCATTTCGCGAATGAAACTTTTCCCCTCGCCTTACTTTGAAACATAGGTTACAGACCAATAAGGGTTAATTAATGTATGAAACATTTATGGTAAGTGTGTTAGGCAGTTGGTAAGACACTCGCGAAGGAATCGCTTTAAAACTCGTAAAGGTTAAATTATTAAAAATGGTGGAGCCGAGGGTACCCGAGTGACTTAAGCAAATCAGTGAGCGCAAAACAAGCGTTAGAGTCTAAGTTAGTTAAAGTATAGATTTACAAGTGATTTTGGTTTAATTCCAACTTGTTGTTTATAGGTTACCAGACTCGTCCCGAGCCTTTTATCACCCCAAGTCGCTCAAACAAGTATTCTATCCGTTATACTGTTGTTGTGATGTATACATTTGTATATGCATGATCTTGCGATAAATGCATATTGGTTATTTACCAAATTCTTGCGATATATTGTAGCATGTGATATGGTAGATATGCATGCCTGTTTCATATTCTTGAAATATATATCTGTTGATTCAGTTGATAATACCTATGCTAGAGGATAGCGGTAACTTGCATATACCCTTAATATAGGGACCCAAAGGTGAAAATATTTTCTAAAATCGGGAGTCGAGGATCCCGAGTAGATTTTGTATATATGGATATGGATATATATATATATATTTATATATATATGGTTATAGTTTTCCAAACTATTAATCGAATAAGGTTTATTCGATAACTTTGACTTTATTTTATTATTGAATATTATTTCGAATATTATTCGAAGGCGTATGACTCCTTTTATTTATTTATTTGAATATTATTTGAATATTCATTCGAGGGCTTATGACTCTTTTATATTATTTAATGAATATTATTTGAATATTCATTCGAGGGCTTATGACTCTTTTATAATATTTATTGAATATTATTTGAATATTCATTCGAAGGCTTATGACTCAGTTTATATTATTTAATGAATATTATTTGAATATTCATTTGAGGATCTATGACTCCGATTATTTGCTGAGGTATATTCTTTATTTTATTAAAGAATAAGGTGTCAATAATCAAACTTATTTTCGATTATTCAAATAAAGATAATACTTTCATATAAGTATATCTTTGGTTATTTAATACTCGTTTCAAATATAAGTTTTAATACTTCTACTTCAATTATTTTTATAAAGATTATTCTTTATGGGAATATTATTTAAATAATAATATTCAGATATTTCTTTCATATTGGGACTGATTTATTTTATTAAATCAGCATTACTCCAAACATTCTTAAAAATGTTTTCGAGTCTTCAAAATGAATTTAAAAGGTAGAGAGGATCCCAAAACTTGTTTCCAAATTCAAGATCTTCCATTTTAAGCGGACTTGAATACTCGCTCAAAAATCTAAGGGATCCGGCTCTGTGGTGTATTTTATATTCACAACAAGGTTGCTGTTTTGATGAATGAATTGATTACTTGCCCAATGTTAGGGAAGTAAGCCCATCTAATTGAGTCGGCATAAGCGACAGGCCGGGGTACGGTCTATCAATGTGTAAGTGGCTGGGTGGCAGTCCATCAGCGCGTAAGAGGCCGGGTGGCGGTCCAGCACAAGGTCCTTATGTGGCCAGGGTGATGACCGGTGGGGGATTCATCCATCTACTAGTAGAAAAGGTTACTTAATGGTATCTTTGCCTGATCAGCAAGATATCTGGTTTATGCCAAAATTCTTTTCCTTCCAAATTCATTGGATATTGCAACTCTGTTCATACTTTACATGACAGAGGTTTTCAGGAAATGTATGGGAGATATATATGAATATATTTATATATCGGGACTTAATGAAGTATCTCGTAACTTCATTATTTATAATGATATTCAAAGATTGAATCTATTCAAATCTTGTCTATAGTCTCATCTATGTGATGAACCTTTGAAACTGATTATAACTTGAACGGGGGTAGTTCAAGTAGTATTTGGGAAAGATATAAGTATTTTGGGGTATCTTGTAACTTCATCTTTTAAACTTAAATCTAGTAAATGATTGTCTTATGAATGACAAAGATTTTCAGAAAAACGTTGAGACAAGGTTAGATATATGAGATCACCTTGCAACGATATTTTTTTATACAGTTATACACTGGGACTTTGTGTATATTATGCATGGAAGAGGACTTCCAATATTTTGAAAAGTATATATGTATATATACTGAATATTTTGCGACTTCATCGCATTAAAATATCAAACTTGGTTCATTTCTTTTGACCAAGACTTTCATGAGTATTATGAGTAGGCTCATATATTGTAAATCATTATACATACTATTTTGGTGGGCTTGCTGCTCACCCTTGATTTATTTCTTCATCACACAACAACAGTTAGGAAAGATGGCCAGACTCCAGCAGACCCAGCGCAAGCGCGTGGGAAGCGTCCCGCGTCTTCCCGTTGATGTTGTAGCTGCTATAGCTGCAGAGGTAGATCTATTGTAGATCAGACCATCTACTTTTGAGAATCAATTATGTATAATTATAACTTGTGGCAGATAATGGCAATTAACTGTAAATTTATCAAGTAATCATTTTGGGTTGTAATAACTTTTAAATTGTGGATTCAAAGACTTGTGCTTATTTAAATTTCATCTCTGAGACTATAACGGGTTGTGGTGTGTGTTAGAATGGGGTCACAGCATGAGGTTATTTATTATTAATTAAGTGAAGTGATATTGTGGAAAGAAAGACCGTGACAACCCGGATCCCCGACCCCGGATCTGGGGGTGTTACAGAAATGGTATCAGAGCTAAGCGTTATAAACCTCAGAGATGATGTGACGTTAAGATAATAAGTTCACAAAGATAATAAGAACTCTTGCCAAGTTCATAGTCGGGCTACCTAACGTAGTACTGACAGTTAAAACCCTTATGGGAACCCTTATAAATATCGTGATAGGAGCGTAGTTCGTTATCGTAGATGGTAGCGGGACTCCGAACCCTGAGGTTGAGGAGCAACATCGCGATGATGTTTATTACTAATTGGAGATCGGATTGTGGATCCGATAGAGTGTCCTAATGCAGGACCGGATGTTGTTGATATTGAGAATGTAGCGGTTGAGGATGTTGTCCTAGAAGGGATAGTTGCTGAGAAGGATCCCATGGAGGATCCTGACAAGAATGAATAAAGGACCACTGATGAATTGATGACCATGGTTAGGTCGACTACCAGAGGTAGGATTGGTCGGTCACTACCAGAGGTTCGTTCAAGTTGTAAATATAGTAGCCCCTTTAACGCGGCTTACTCGTAAGACTGAGAAGTTCGAATGGACAGAGAAATGCGAGAACAACTTTCAAGAACTGAAGCAGAGGTTGGTGATGGCCCCTATGCTGGCGTTGCCGGATGGAAAAGGAGATTTTGTGAAGTGTAGTGATGCTTCGCACAAGGGCTTAGGGTGCGTGCTTATGCAGCACGGTAAGGTAATCGCGTACATGTCAAGACAATTAAGGTAATATGAAATTCGATATCCCCGCCCATGAGCTTGGGCTCGTGGCAATAGTTTTGCCCTAAAGATTTGAGGCACTACTTGTATGGAGAGAAGTGTGAGATTCACAAACCATAGGAGCTCTAGTACATTTTTACATAGAAAAAGCTCAACATACGCCCGAGGAGGCGGTTAGAGCTAATCAAGAATTATGATTGGGAGATTCTGTATCATTCGGGGAAAGCCAATGTGGTGGCTGATGCCCTTAGTAAAAAGGAGAGACTCAAGATGATAATGTCTTTGGGAGAATTGATAAGAGATTTTGAGAAAATGGAAATAGTAGTGAAGGTAACCGGAGCCGGTACCGAAAAGCTGCTTGAGATAGCAATACAGTCCGAATTATTGGAAAAGAACATATTGTGCCAGTAAAAGTGATGAATGAAGGCAGAGAGCCAACAAATAGATATGAGATTAATACTGAGAAAGATGATAAGGGAATAATAAGGTATTCCTATAGAATTTGGGTTCCGAAAGTTCAAGAGCTTAAGGATGAGAACTTAGATGAGAGCCATAGTTTGAGGAATAAGATTTAGAGCAAACCCTGAACGTGATAGTCAGGGAGGTCGCCATCAAGATAGAAGGAACCCATGACATAATGGAGTGGAAAATGAGGATTTTAAATTAAAAGATGACCCCAATTATGGGGAGTAGGATGAAACATTTCATACTAAGGAAACAAAAAGTCGAGTAAGGAAAGGAGACCCGAGACGGTACTCCTATACGACAATTCATGGACCTGTCTAGACAGAACTTAGACTATTATCCCCAACCACCACCTTGAGGAAACAATGCGATAGGAAATTCTTTCAGGACCTGTAAGTCTCTAAGCTCTCAGAGTTCCAAGGAACAGGTTGACCCAATCGAGGCAAGAGCCTGGCTAAAGGAAATATAGGAATCATTTGAGATTCTAAATGATTGACGAATCTCAAAAGGACTGTTTTTGTCACTTACCCTCCTAAGGGAGAGACCACCCGCTGGTGAAAGACCAAGAAAGGCACGGAGCAAGAAATTATAATAAACTGATTTAAGTCCAGTCAATTGTTTTCGGGAAAGTAATTCCCAAAGATAAGGAGATAGTGTAAAAGCTTTAGAGCCAGAACAAAGGCAGACAAGTATGATAAATTATGAATCTAAGTTATAAAAGTTGTCAAGATTCGTTCTGAGGACACGAATCCAGAATGACGGGATGTTTGAAATCAATGCTTATATTATGATTGGTTTGTGAAATAATGATAAGAGAAAGGAAAATAAAAAGAAACTGAAGTGGAAAGGAATATAAAGGCAATAGAGTTTGAGGAATGATAAGGGAGTTGGGTATGAGGAAACCCTAAAGACTCATAGCAATAGAAATAGAAAAGTATGTAATCGTCAGGATGATGATGATCCACCATGAGTTAAAATTGATGGTTGAAGGCATAAGAGATACATATATTGTACCCCCTTTAAGTTGGGAGGATTCGAGGAAACCTTGAGATAGTTCGAAGCATAAATATTGAGACACGGATAGACTGAGGAGACAAGAAAGTAAGAAATCAGGAAAAATTGGATGAAGGAAGTGACCTTCAATAATGTGAAATGTAAGACCGGTGGCTCGATACCCAGAAAGGGAGACGCCAGGTTTGAGAGATATCCCAATATTGAGATGACTGTTGAGATAAACAACAAAAGTAAATAAGGAATTATTAAGAAGAGGTTCACGTTGAACACGACCAATATCTTCCAGAACATCCTTGTTATCACTACCAAATTAGGCAAGAAAAGCGGATAACCGTTGTTATCTTTTGGAGGCCATATTGATTGACCTCATTTTTGAATACAAATGTTATTGTGAAATTAGGCATATACTATCGAGGTGGGAATGATTAAATAAGACACCCTTATCAGGGATATATGACTTGATTTATCCATGGAAGGATGCATGTACCTTTTTAAAGGTGGAATTAAGGATAGAACATCGGTAACTTAAAATGAATCCTAGGGGAATGCATAAAGGTTGGCATTTCACCCTTAATAGGGATAGTATGAGTTTTGACAGTATGAATTGGAAAGGATTAAGGTAACAACAACCTTTAAAGAATCAGTGAAGAAATTTTTTTTTTCAGAAGTATATAGACAATAATTCTAGTATTAGTAAATGGTATTTTGATATGCCCTGTATCTAGGGAATACAGGAGGAAAGATTCAAGGATAACCTTAGAGGTTTTACAAGGAGAAAGGTAATATTCAAAGTTCTCGAGAATAGAAATGTTGATAAAGGAAATATGGCGTAATTATAATAATGCCAGGTGGGCACGTGTTAAACCACGAGAAAGTATGGATCGAACCAGTAATGGTCGAAATTGTTCAGGGCAATTAGGACTTAAGATAAAAGATGTTCTAAGTATAATTGAGAGTCAGTCGTGACAGTGATTAACCTCTAAAGACTGAAGCAATAACTTATGAAAAAAATGGTGATTTTTTTTTTACTCATCAGATTTTAAGGAAAACATCTTCACATAAGCTGTGATTGAAATGAGGTAGAAAATTTATTTGAAGGTGGTTAAAATGACATTGACTGTAAGGAAATTTTACTATCAGGAAAGGCCAAAGAGGTGGCCGACACTTTAAAGGTAAGTGGATAATTATAGGCGCGTGTGCCAAAAGAATACAGTGATGATGGTTAAAAATGTGAAGGTTGAATTATGGTTTGGAAGATTGACATTCCTTCTGATGACTGTGCAATACCCAACCGTAATAGTAGTTGGTAAAGGTTTAATTCGTGTAATCGCCATGAACGGGCTATCTATCTTAGAAGGTCCTATCTTGAGATAAGCCAGGACCATGTTTCAAAAAGGACTAGATGAACCCTTGAGTTAATTCTTCTATTTAGGGCGTATGATTAAGAATGGTATTAACCTGCTATCGTTGCTTTGACTGAAACTCTTCTACACTTTTATCTACTTCATGTCATGAAAGTACGTCAGAGTTTGGAGTGTTCTTCATGAATTGTGATTAGTGGTTATGTTAACTCCTTAGAAGAATTCTATACGAGATGTATGGACTCCGTATGGTTAGATGTTAAGATTTCATGGAAAGTGAACGACGACAGTAGCTCAGTAGTGGACCATAGTAGTGCAGCAATGATTCTGCGAGTAATGAGCTGATTACAACCGTGAGAGTTGTATTGGAATGGATGTTGAGATTGAGTACCACTAATCGGGTCGTGGTAGTGTATAAGTTATCATTGATAGACTAATTAAGTAGAGTATCTACCTATTGAATATTTATTCCCTCTTATGAAAAGAGAGTCGTATTACTATATGAGGAAGGTTGCGGTGCAAGCATAGAATTCTAGTAACGATGATGTCTAGAATGAGATCCCAGGTTCGATTTTTGATATCGAGGGAGTTTGAAAGGTGATTCTGTATAAGCTCGAGGAAGAGCATGGGTCCATAGAATGACGGACGGAATAGCAAAAATATTTAAGCATGCGAAATGCGATGCGATAATACTTGATGTTGATATATATACATATATGTTTTGTTCTTCTATGACAAACCTCTATAGTTCAGAGGTAGATTCCAAGCCAGATATTTTATGGCAATAAATTTTTTTTATGAATATACAATTCTCTTCAGTTCGTTCTTTTCTCTTCTTTTCATTTCATGTAAGCTGAGAAGAACAACCCTTCCAGAAGGGGAGGTATTGCCGAATGACTATCTATCTGTGTGATAGAAGCCGAGTAGGATACCAACTATTGTTTAATTGCTTGTCAAATACTAAAGGCTGGCCACCTTCTGTACTAACTATGCAATATAACAAGTGTTCATGATCATAGTGATCTCTCAACAAATTCCTTTACTTCTATTTGATTGATCAAATTTTGGAAAATAGAAACAACTGAAAAAGGAGTAATAAAATTGTGATAGTATTCGGGATGGGAACACATTCGTGATACTAAGGTTGACGTGGTTATTAAAAGGTTAAAGAACGCTAACGGGCAATAGTATAACCAGTATAATATTTGGAACGGAAGGTAGTAGCGATTACGAACTGGAAAAGAATGGATATTGAGAAGCAGAAGCTCTAATGCTAAAAGCAATAATGAGAGTCCATGCAATAGACTTGAAAGAATTTGGAATGATCACTTAACGCGGTTTTAGTTATATCACGAAAATAGATCATATGTCATTATCGAGATGTCGCCTTATGAGATCCTTGAGGGAAGACAATGTCGATCTCCCTTATGTTAGGATGAAGTTGTAGAGCGCAAGATGCTCAGACCAGTAGTGGTCCAAAGGACCAAGGATATGATAGATCTAATCAGAGGACGGCTGGTAGTAGCCCAAGAGGGACATGATAAGTATGTTGATTTGACACGAAAGGATAAAGAGTATGAAATAGGGGACCTAATAATGTTATAGGTATCCCTTGGAAAGGATTGATGAAGTTCAGAAAGAAAGGAAAGCTAAGACTACAATTTGTTGGACCCTTGGATATATTAAGACGTTTGGGAAGTTAGCATATGAGCTAGCCCTAACCCCGAACATGTAGCAGGTCGTAACGTGTTTCACGTATCAATGTTAAGGAAGTGTAATTCAGATGCCAGATAAATAGAGGCATATGAGCGCATAGATATGCAACCCGACGTAACCTATATGGAGCAACCAGGAAGGGTTATAGAGTGAAATGGAACAAGTGCTTAGGAGAAGGATTATCAAACTAGGCAGAGTTTGGTGGTAGAACCACAATGTGGGAAAATTGACTCGAGAGTTAGAAAGTGTAATGCTAAGAAAGTATCCCCATTTATTTTCTATCTGATTCCGGGACGGAATCCTTTTAAGGAGGGGAGACTGTAATAACCCCAATTTTTGAGAAATTTTGAAACCCTTATGAATAGTGTTTTTGCTGAACGAGAAAACTTTTCATGCCACGCTATGTAGGGGTTCTGTTATTGATCTTTGGGATATTATTAGTACTCTATGTAGTATATAAGTGTATGTAAAGATCGTCAGAATCCAATTCCGAACACTTTGGTTTTTCCCGGAAATCCACAAGATACGGAGAGAATTGAGTATAAGGTAACAGGATAAAAAGGATTTAAATTAAAGGATTATAATAGAGGATCATAAAAAGGAATATAATGTATTGAGAAAGGTTAAGGGAACCTAAGTAATAAGATCCCGGGTATGATCCTTCAAACGATAAACGAGAACGAAAGTTAAGCGAACCGTATAACAGATCAGCGGTCATTAGGCAAACGATTAGGAAGTTAATCAAAGGGATTAGTGGGAATGATGTCATCCAACCAATAGAAAGAGGACAAGGAAGGGAGGATGACATCATGAGGATGACACAAGCATGACATGGGAAGGAAGGAGGTGTGGTTGAATGAGAACCACACAAATTCAAGGGCAAGAAGGTAATTGACTAAAGCAAACACAAAAACAAAGCAACCAAACCAAGTAAAATCATTTTCATCAAAATCAAAAAGAACCAAGGCATTAGTTCTTCATTGCTCTCGGCTTTTTCACTTTTTAAAGGCAAGATTTTTCAAAATCCAAGATCCAAGCTTCCTAAATTGGTGAGTAAATTCCCTAATCATCTTCATTCTTAGTTAGGGCTATATCATGAGTTTAAGCCATTAATTCCTTCTCAATCTTCTTCATTTAATCAAAGAAGAAGACTATGAATAGTGTTTTCAAGTTTTTTAACTTGAAGTTTTCTTGTTTTTCTTGAAGATCCAAGCTTTCCTAAGACTTCTCAAAGCTTCTTAAGGCTTCCTAGCTCCTCCCACCACTTCAAGGAAGGTATACCATCTCCAAACCCTAGATTCCTATGTATTATAAGATGATTTTGATTAGTAGGATGATATTGTAGCTTGTTGTTGTGATTTAGAGTTTGGGATTTGGAATGGTAGTGAAATGGAATGGTAAATGTTGTGGTTTTGATTAAAAGAACTTAAGTATGATTAAAGTTAAGTTTAGGCATAAGTATGAATGATTAAATTGAATTGGTTGGGGTTGTTATGATGTGATAAGGATGGATGTTGGTTGTATGTTGGATTTGAGGTTGATTTGGGATGGTTTTGAATGGTTTAAAATATTGGAAATCGCGTAAACATAGCCGTCGTAACGTCCGATTTTCTTTAGACTGTTTTTGTGCATAACATTAGGACCCGAGAACCCCCTGCTAGATTATTACCACTGCCATTTTTATATAGCTCATGTTACGAGCTTCATTTTGATATGTGGTTCGTTCGATTCCGATGCACGGTTTAGGAGAAACGACCATTTCAAGTAACGGCGTTTCGCGAATGAAACTTTTCCCCTCGCCTTACTTTGAAACATAGGTTAAAGACCAATAAGAGTTAATTAATGTATGAAACATTTATGGTAAGTGTGTTAGGCAGTTGGTAAGACACTCGCGAAGGAATCGCTTTAAAACTCGTAAAGGTTAAATTATTAAAAATGGTGGAGCCGAGGGTACCCGAGTGACTTAAGCAAATCAGTGAGCGCAAAACAAGCGTTAGAGTCTAAGTTAGTTAAAGTATAGATTTACAAGTGATTTTGGTTAAATTCCAACTTACTTGTTGTTTATAGGTTACCAGACTCGTCCCGAGCCTTTTATCACCCCAAGTCGCTCAGGCAAGTATTCTATCCATTATACTGTTGTTGTGATGTATACATTTGTATATGCATGATCTTGCGATAAATGCATATTGGTTATTTAGCAAATTCTTGCGATATATTGTAGCATGTGATATGGTATATATGCATGCCTGTTTCATATTCTTGAAATATATATCTGTTGATTCAGTTGATAATACCTATGCTAGAGGATAGCGGTAACTTGCATATACCCTTAATATAGGGACCCAAAGGTGAAAATATTTTCTAAAACCGGGAGTCGAGGATCCCGAGTAGATTTTGTATATATGGATATGGATATATATATATATATATATATTTATATATATATATGGTTATAGTTTTCCAAACTATTAATCGAATAAGGTTTATTCGATAACTTTGACTTTATTTTATTATTGAATATTATTTCGAATATTATTCGAAGGCGTATGACTCCTTTTATTTATTTATTTGAATATTATTTGAATATTCATTCGAGGGCTTATGACTCTTTTATAATATTTAATGAATATTATTTGAATATTAATTCGAGGGCTTATGACTCTTTTATAATATTTATTGAATATTATTTGAATATTCATTCGAAGGCTTATGACTCAGTTTATATTATTTAATGAATATTATTTGAATATTCATTTGAGGATCTATGACTCCGATTATTTGCTGAGGTATATTCTTTATTTTATTAAAGAATAAGGTGTCAATAATCAAACTTATTTTCGATTATTCAAATAAAGATAATACTTTCATATAAGTATATCTTTGGTTATTTAATACTCGTTTCAAGTATAAGTTTTAATACTTCTACTTCAATTATTTTTATAAAGATTATTCTTTATGGGAATATTATTTAAATAATAATATTCAGATATTTCTTTCATATTGGGACTGATTTATTTTATTAAATCAGCATTACTCCAAACATTCTTAAAAATGTTTTCGAGTCTTCAAAATGAATTTAAAAGGTAGAGAGGATCCCAAAACTTGTTTCCAAATTCAAGATCTTCCATTTTAAGGGGACTTGAATACTCGCTCAAAAATCTAAGGGATCCGGCTCTGTGGTGTATTTTATATTCGCAACAAGGTTGCTGTTTTGATGAATGAATTGATTACTTGCCCAATGTTCGGGAAGTAAGCCCATCTAATTGAGTCGGCATAAGCGACAGGCCGGGGTACGGTCTATCAATGTGTAAGTGGCTGGGTGGCAGTCCATCAGCGCGTAAGAGGCCGGGTGGCGGTCCAGCACAAGGTCCTTATGTGGCCAGGGTGATAACCGGTGGGGGATTCATCCATCTACTAGTAGAAAAGGTTACTTAATGGTATCTTTGCCTGATCAACAAGATATCTGGTTTATGCCAAAATTCTTTTCCTTCCAAATTCATTGGATATTGCAACTCTGTTCATACTTTACATGACAGAGGTTTTCGGGAAATGTATGGGAGATATATATGAATATATTTATATATCGGGACTTAATGAAGTATCTCGTAACTTCATTATTTATAATGATATTCAAAGATTGAATCTATTCAAATCTTGTCTATAGTCTCATCTATGTGATGAACCTTTGAAACTGATTATAACTTGAACGGGGGTAGTTCAAGTAGTATTTGGGAAAGATATAAGTATTTTGGGGTATCTTGTAACTTCATCTTTTAAACTTAAATCTAGTAAATGATTGTCTTATGAATGACAAAGACTTTCAGAAAAACGTTGAGACAAGGTTAGATATATGAGATCACCTTGCAACGATATTTTTTTATACAGTTATACACTGGGACTTTGTGTATATTATGCATGGAAGAGGACTTCCAATATTTTGAAAAGTATATATGTATATATACTGAATATTTTGCGACTTCATCGCATTAAGATATCAAACTTGGTTCATTTCTTTTGACCAAGACTTTCATGAGTATTATGAGTAGGCTCATATATTGTAAATCATTATACATATTATTTTGGTGGGCTTGCTGCTCACCCTTGCTTTATTTCTTCATCACACAACAACAGTTAGGAAAGATGGCCAGACTCCAGCAGACCCAGCGCAAGCGCGTGGGAAGCGTCCCGCGTCTTCCCGTTGATGTTGTAGCTGCTATAGCTGCAGAGGTAGATCTATTGTAGATCAGACCATCTACTTTTGAGAATCAATTATGTATAATTATAACTTGTGGCAGATAATGGCAATTAACTGTAAATTTATCAAGTAATCATTTTGGGTTGTAATAACTTTTAAATTGTGGATTCAAAGACTTGTGCTTATTTAAATTTCATCTCTGAGACTATAACGGGTTGTGGTGTGTGTTAGAATGGGGTCACAGCATGAGGTTATTTATTATTAATTAAGTGAAGTGATATTGTGGAAAGAAAGACCGTGACAACCCGGATCCCCGACCCCGGATCTGGGGGTGTTACATCTTTCTTGACTAGTTCATTTATATTGTTCAAATTTAAATGAGAGAGTTTCTTGTGCCAATTCCAGCTTTCTTCAATTGATGCTCTACTCATCAGACAGATTGCAGAACCATCAGTACTTGTTGAAAGCTTGGCTTCATAAATGTTACCACGCCTGTATCCTTTCAGAACAACTTTGCATGTAGATTTACTTACAACTTCACAGTGTTCTTCAAAGAAATCCACATGGTAACCTCTGTCATAGATTTGACTGACACTCAGCAGATTGTGTTTAAGTCCTGAGACCAGAGCTACTTCTTTAATGATGACATTCCCAAGATTGATATTGCCATATCCCAATGTTTTTCCAATGTTGCCATCTCCATAAGAAACACTTGGGCCAGCCTTCTCCACAAAGTCTGATAGCAGGGCTTTATTTCAAGTCATATGTCCTGAACATCCACTGTCCAGAACTAGGATGTTTTTCCTGTTGCCCTGCAATCACAAAGACCACTAATGATTAGTTTTAAGGACCCAGATTTGCTTGGATCCTTTGGCCTTATTAAGTTTGTTAACATTTGCAGCGGATTTAGCATCAGAGTTTGTGTTAACATTTTTCTTATCAGAATTTACACTATCAGACTTTGAATCAGAACTTACACTAGAAGGAACAATGCTAACTTTCTTTAAAGAAGGTTTTATTTGATAATAATCATAGTACAGACTATGATATTCCTTACAAGTATAAATGGAATGCCATAAACTACCACAATAAAAACAAGGATTTTGTGGCTTATATCTAACAGACTGACTCTTAACTCCTGACTTTGAAGGTAAGGAGTTGATGTTCTTATTCTTCCTGCAAAAAGAAGCCAGATGGTTAGAACTTCCACAGTTATGACATATTTTTCTAGGAGCATAAGGAACAGACTTATAATCATTGCTTTTATTCACACCTTCCTTTCCATTCCTATTTTTCCTAGGTGATTTTACCTTGTTTGCATTCTTAACATCTTTCAGCTTATGCTTAAGCTGCTTCTTTGTCATTAAGCCTACGTTTACTTCAGTTGTCTTTTCCTGTTTTAGTTTGTCAGAAGTTAATTCCTTTTTAACTTCTGATTTCTCAATATCAGACTTTACAGCTACAAACTTAACAGGTTTTAACTTTGGCTTTTGTTTAACAACTATAGGCTTAATATCTACAGTTCCTTTATCATTCTTATCCTCTCCATAACCTAAGCCCTCTTTCCAGTTTTCACTACTTAACAAATTCTGAGTTGTTCTGCCAGAGTTAGTCCAAGTCCTGATAATCTCTCTTTCCTTTTCTAACTCAGCTTTTAGAGATTCATTCATTTTAAGCACTTCATCTCTAACATAGAAAGCATCATCTCTATCTTTCTGAGTTTGATGGTACATGACTAACTCTTTTTCTAAATAATCATTCCTCTTTTTGCAAACAAGATTTTCAGAAGTTAATCTTTCACATGTTAAAGTTTGATCTCTATAGCTAATGAACATGGTTTTAAGATATCTTCTCAGCTCATTAATATCATCAGTATGAAAGGCATAAGTAGTTTGAGGTACCTTTAACTCAGCAGCTTCAGAACTGCTTTCCGCACTTGCCATATCAGCATTTGCCATCAAGGCATAATTTTCCTCACTTTCAGAATCTGAGGTGTCTGTCCAGCTTTTGTTCTTTGTGACACGAGCCTTGCCTTTGTCACTCTTCACTTTCTTGCAATCAGGAGATATGTGGCCTTTCTCACCACAGTTGTAGCATTTGACATTTTTATAATCTCCTCTGTCAGACTTTCCTCATCTGCCCTCAGATTTTCTGAAATTCTTCTTATCAGAACTTGCGCCTTTCCTGGAAAACTTCTTTCCCTTCCTGAACTTCCTGTGTTAGGTCACACACACTGTAGAGGGGGGTGAATACAGTGTATAATACAATCAAATCGATATTAAGTAACTGAAAACAAACTTTATTGAAACAATAAATTCTGTTACAGTGTGGAACTGTTACCTCTCAGTGATGAACAAATATCACGAGAGCTGCTAGGGTTATAATGAATAATCTTCTCGAATATGATAACACTTATAGTGTAAACCCTATGTCTGTGTTTATATACTACACAGTTACAAGATAATCACTAATTGATATAGAATATAATTCTGCTTCCTAAAATATATCAATCAGATATCTTTTCATCCAAGTATTCCATTCTTCACGGAACTCCTTCTTCATGCATATCTCTTCTTATGTTTATCTCGATCTTCTTTCCTTTAATCAGCTACTGTCCTTATCTGATCGTCCTTCAGCACTTAAGTTCTGATATCTAACTTCTGATGATTATCTCCTAATAATATAAGTACTGATATCCTTAAGTCCTGACTTCCAGTACTGATCAACAGTTAAGTACTGATTTGTCTTGTTAAGTAAGATCTGAAATGTAATAACCCCAAAATTTTTCAACTTTTTGTAACCCTTGTGAATAGTGTTTTAGCTGAATGAGAAAACTTTTCACGCCACACTATGTAGGGGTTCTGTTATGGATATTCTGGGATATTATTAGTACTCTATGAAGTATATAAGTGTATGTAAATATCGTCAGAATCCAATTCCGAACACTTTGGTTTTTCCCGGAAATCCACAAGATACGGAGAGAAATGAGTATAAGGTAACAGGATAAAAAGGATTTAAATTAAAGGATTATAATAGAGGATCATAAAAAGGAATATAATGTATTGAGAAAGGTTAAGGGAACCTAAGTAATAAGATCCCGGGTATGATCCTTCAAACGATAAACGAGAACGAAAGTTAAGCGAACCGTATAACAGATCAGCGGTCATTAGGCAAACGATTAGGAAGTTAATCAAAGGGATTAGTGGGAAGGATGTCATCCAACCAATAGAAAGAGGACAAGGAAGGGAGGATGACATCATGAAGATGACATAAGCATGACATGGGAAGAAAGGAGGTGTGGTAGCTTTGTAACCACACAATTTCAAGGGCAAGAAAGTAATTGACTAAATCAAATACAAAACAAGTCAACCAAGCCAAGTAAAAATCATTCTCATCAAAAATCAAAAGCAACCAAGGCATGAGTTCTTCATTTGCTCTCGGCTTTTAGCTTTTTTTAAAGGCATAAAATTTCAAAACTCAAGATCCAAGCCTCCTAAATTGGTAAGATAATTCCCTAATCATCTTCATGCTTAGTTAGGACTATATCATGAGTTTAAGCCATTAATTCTTTCTCAATCTTCTTCATTTAATCAAAGAAGAAGACAATGAATAGTGTTTTCAAGTTTTTTAACTTGAACTTTTCTTGGTTTTCTTGAAGATCCAAGCATTCTTAAGACTTCTCCAAGCTTCTTAAGGCTTCCTAGCTCCACCCACCACTTCAAGGAAGGTATACCATCTCCAAACCCTAGATTCCTATATATTATAAGATGATTTTGATTAGTGGGTTGATATTGTAGCTTGTTGTTATGATTTAGAGTTTGGGATTTGGAATGGTAGTGAAATGGAATGGTAATTGTTGTGGTTTTGATTTAAAGGAACTTAAGTATGATTAAAGTTAAGTTTAAGCATAAGTATGAATGATTAAATTGAATTGGTTGGGGTTGTTATGATGTGATAAGGATGGATGTTGGTTGTATGTTGGATTTGAGGTTGGTTTGTGGTTGGTTTTGTATGGTTTAAAATTTGGAAATCGCGTAAACATAGCCGTCGTAACGTCCGATTTTCTTTGGACTGTTTTTGTGCATAGCATTAGGACCCGAGAACCCCCTGCTAGATTATAACCACTGCCATGATTAGATAGCTCATGTTACGAGCTTCGTTTTGATATGTAGTTCGTTCGATTCCGATGCACGGTTTAGGAGAAACGACCGTTTCAAGTAACGGCGTTTCGCGAACGAAACTTTTTCCCTCCCCTTACTTTGAAACATAGGTTAAAGACCAAAAAGGGTTAATTAATGTATGAAACATTTATGGTATGTGTGTTAGGCAGTTGGTAAGACATTCGCGAAGGAATCGCTTTAAAACTCGTAAAGGTTAAATTATTAAAAATGGTGGAGCCGAGGGTACCCGAGTGACTTAAGCGAATCGGTGAGCGCAAAACAAGCGTTAGAGTCTAAGTTAGTTAAAGTATAGGTTTACAAGTGATTTTGGTTTAATTCCAACTTACTTGTTGTTTATAGGTTATCAGACTCGTCCCGAGCCTTTCTCACCCCCAAGTCGCTCAGGCAAGTATTCTATCCGTTATACTGTTGTTGTGATGAATATATGTATTTGCATTATCTTGCGATAGATGCATGTTGGATAATTAGCAAATGATGCGATATATTGTAGCATGTGATATGGTATATATGCATGCCTGTTTCATATTCTTGGAATATATATCTCTTGGTTCAGTTGATAATACCTATGCTAGAGGATAGCGGTAACTTGCATATACCCTTAGTATAGGAACCCAAAGGTGAAAATATTTTCTAAAACCGGGAGTCGAGGATCCCGAGTACATTTTGTATATATGGATATGGATATATATATATATATATATATGGTTATAGTTTTTCCAAACTATTAATCGAATAAGGTTTATTCGATAACTTTAACTTTATTTTATTATTGAATATTATTTCGAATATTCATTTGAGGATGTATGACTCCTTTATTTTATTTAATGAATATTATTTATAATATTCATTCGAGGTATTATGACTCAGCTTATTTATTTATTGAATATTATTTTAAATATTCATTCGAGGGCTTATGACTCAGCTTATTTATTTATTGAATATTATTTTGAATATTCATTCGAGGGCTTATGACTCTTTTATATTATTTATTGAATATTATTTGAATATTCATTCGAAGGCTTATGACTCAGTTTATATTATTTAATGAATATTATTTGAATATTCATTTGAGGATCTATGACTCCGATTATTTGCTGAAATATATTCTTTATTTTATTAAAGAATAAGGTGTTAATAATCAAACTTATTTTCGATTATTCAAATAAAGATAATACTTTCATATAAGTATATCTTTGGTTATTTAATACTCGTTTCAAGTATAAGTTTTAAAACTTCTACTTCAATTATTTTTATAAAAGATTATTCTTTATGGGAATATTATTTAAATAATAATATTCAGTCATTTTCTAAATATTCTGGGGACTGATTTACTTCATTAAATCAGCTTTACTCCAAACACTCTTTAAAGTGTTTTCGAGTCTTCAAAATGATTTTTAAAAGTTAGAGCGGATCCCAAAACTCATTTTTATATTTAAGATCTTCCTTTTAAAGGGGATTTAAATACTCGTTCAAAACCTGGGGAATCCGGCTCTGTGGTGTATTTTATATTCGCAACAAGGTTGCAGTTTTGGTAAATGAATTGATTACTTACCCAACGTTCGGGAAGTAAGTCCATCTATTGAGTCGGCATAAGCAACATGGGCTCAGTGGGCGTCCATGATAGTGTAAGTGGCTCAGTGGGAGTCCATCAAATGCATAAGTGGCTGAGTGGCAGTCCAGCATAAGGTCCTAATTATGACCAGGGTGATGACCAGTGGGGAATTCGTCCATCTACTAGTAGAAAAGGTTACTTATGGGTATCTTTGCCTGATCAGCAAGATATCTGGTTTATGCCAAAGGTTTTCTTTTCCTTCCAAATTCATTGGATATTGCAACTCTGTTCATACTTACATAACAGAGGTTCCAGGAAATGTTTTAGAGATATATATATGTGGATATATATATCGGGACTAAATAAAGTATCTCATAACTTTTTCATTCAATAATATTTCAAAGATTGAATCTATTCAAGTCTTAACTTGTGGTCTCATCTATGGGATGTTTTTTTTAAAACTTATAATACTTTGAACGGTGGTAGTTCAAGTAGCTTTATAAATGATATAAGTGTGGTGAAGTATTGGTAACTTCATTCCTTGTTTTTACATTATATCTAGTAAGTAATTATCTTACACGCGATAAAGATTCTAGTGAGTATCCATTTAGATACTTATATTATTGTTATCACTATGTATTATCTTGCGAGCTGTAAGGCTCACTCTTGCTTTATTTCTTCATCACACAACAACAGTTAGGAGAGATGGCCAGACTCCAGCAGACCCAGCGCAAGCGCGTGGGAAGCGCCCCGCGTCTTCCCGATGATGTTGTGGCTGCTATAGCTGCAGAGGTAGATCCATTGTAGTTCAGACCATCTACTTTTGAAAATCAAATTATGTATAATTATAACTTGTGGCAGATAATGGCAATTAACTGTAAATTATCAAGTAATCATTTTGGGTTGTAATAATTTTAAATTGTGGATTCAAAGACTTGTACTTATTTCAATTTCATCTCTGAGACTATAACGGGTTGTGGTGTGTGTTAGTGTGGGGTCACAGCATGAGGTTATTTATTATTAATTAAGTGAAGTGATACTGTGGAAAGAAAGACCGTGACAACCCGGATCCCCGACCCCGGATCTGGGGGTGTTACAGAAATGGTATCAGAGCCAAGCGTTATAAACCTCAGAGATGATGCGACGATATAATAACAAACTCACAAAGATAATAAGAACTCTTGCCAAGTTCATGGTCGGACTACTTAAAGTAGTGCTGACAGTTAAAACCCTTATGGGAACCCTTATAAGTATCATGATAGTAACTTAGCTCGTTTAATGTGTAGGCGCCTGAGATAGAGGACCCTGAGATGTTCGAGCGTGAGCATGATGAGGCATCGCTAGATGTTGAGGATCAGGAGGAGCCTGAGATGGAGGAGGATGAGGAGGACCCCCCAGAGGAGCCTGAGACGGAGGTCATTGCTGTTTCAGATGAGGAGGACCCCTCAGAGGAGTCAGAGACAGAGGTTATTGCTATTCCAGATGAGGAGGACCCGGATGAGGTCCCAGTAGCTGAGGAGCGTGTTGGATCTATGGTAGTGTATGCTGGTATCCCTTTACCCACACTTCCGGTGGTCAGAGCCCCTACCCCTCCACCACTATCTTGGATTCCTGATGATGACAGCTCAGAGACCCATACTTCCGAGCCTAGGCAGACCGAGGAGGCACCCTCAGCGGCTCCGGATTCACCACCTCTTGACCCTGCCCATAGGCAGTCTTCGTTAGCTCATGGATATGTTCAGGATGTATTGAGGACCCGAGTGGCTGTTGCCGAGGGCCGACTAGATGAGGCCAGGAGGGAGTTGGATGCAGAGAGGGCGGGTAGGCGTACCCGAGCTTATGAGACCAGGGCTTCTATACCCCGATCCTTGAGGAGGGAGCTTACGGGGATAGAGCTCACGTCCCGAGCGAGACTCAGATCTCTCCAGGGGGACAGGCATGGTAGGATCTCCAGGCGGCAGGCCGACTATATCTTCCGTCGTGCGATGGAAAGGGTTTGGGAGCTGACCCGCTCCGGTGTGTGATTCAGGATTGATGATGGAATAGTCTAGTTGTCTAGTTAGCCGAGGCCTTAGTAAGAGCCAATTTTCCGGGATAGTTGACTTGTATATAGCATCCCTTTTTCTGACTAGACAGATAGACTCTTGTGTATCACTTTTGGGATAGATGACTGTAGCACTGTTGTACTTTTGACCAGATCAAACTATGTATTTCTCGCATTATGTATATATTTGTTTCCTTTCGGTTCAGTTCCATAGTGACGTGATCACTGTTTTATCATTATTATTACTGCACTTCGTATTAGAACTTTCTTAAAATAATAGGATTGCGATATACGTTCTCCCCATTATAAGAGCCGTGCAAGGCACAATGATGTATATGATTGTGACCTAACGTTGAATTTTCCCAATAATTGTTTTTATTATTATCAGAATCATGCCGCCAAGAAAGATTGGAACTAGGGCGAACCCTGGATCTGAGGACCAGGGAAGCCATAATCAGGACAATAGAAACCAAGAACACAGTGAAGAGGAAGATGAGGATTATGTGGAACAGGATGACTCCCTGTATGAAAAGGAAGAGGAAACATATGATGTTGAGGGATTTGAGATAGAGGCTGAAGAAGGAGAAACCGAGGTTGAGCAACCAGTACCAAACCCAGGCATGGATCCCGTGAGCCAGTTCATGCAACTCCTAAGGCAGAATTTGGAACGTCAACCCAACCCACCCCCTCAAGGAAGTAACAATGATGTGGCAAACTCTTTCAGGGCTTTTAAGTCCCTTAAGCCCCCTGAGTTCCACGGATCAGCCGACCCAGTTGAGGCAAGGGCATGGTTAAAGGAAATGGAGAAATCTTTTGAGATTTTGAGTACCGAGGAGGCACAGAAGACTGTATTTGCTACCTACCTTCTGAAAGGAGAAGCTAACTACTGGTGGGAGGCCAAGAAAAACATGGAGACAGATGCTATTATAACCTGGGAGAGATTTAGTCAGTTGTTTCTGGGAAAGTATTTCCCGAGGTTTATGGAAAGCCAGATGAAGCTCAAGTTCTTGGAGCTAAAGCAGAATAACTTGTCTGTAGCAGAGTACGAGGCGAAATTTACTGAGTTATCAAGGTTTGTGCCGGAGTTTGTGAGCACCGAGGAAAAGAAAGCTAGGAGGTTTCAGCAGGGACTGAAACCATGGATTCAGAATAGGGTGGCAATCCTTGAGCTTACGGACTATGCCACTCTGGTGCAAAAGGCAATGATTGTAGAAGTTGGAAGTGAACAGATACAGAAGGAAAGAGAGGAGAAAGGAATAAAGAGGAAAAGTATGAGCATGGGTGGAGGTTCCGCAGGAAGGAGCTTCCCAACTAGATTTAATCGAGGAGCAGTGTCCCTACCAGGAAGGAACACTGGGTTTAAGCGGCCAATGAGTGTGAGTGTGAGCCAGGGCGGCCAGAAGTCAAGAATGTCCTATTCCAACCAGTCTCGACCCCCATTGCCAGCCTGTAATATATGTGGAAGGAATCACCCTGGGGAGTGTAAAGGAAGGCCAGTAACCTGTTTTAAGTGCGGTCGGGAAGGCCACTATTCAACTAAGTGCCCATCATCAATCCCTGCCGTCGTTCCAACCACCAATTGTCATCGGTGTGGACGCCCGGGTCATTGGAAGAAGGAATGCCCAATGAACAAACCAGCAGCTTCGGGAGCAAGCAGGGCTGCTTCTAATAAGCCACCTACTGCGAGGACTTTCAACATGACAGTCCAGGATGCTATGAAAGATTCAGATGTGATAGCAGGTACCCTTTCTCTAAATTCAGTCAGTGCAAATGTTTTATTTGATTCGGGAGCAACTAAATCTTTTATATCAAAGGACCTTGTGCGTAAGTTAAGACTTAAGGCTGAACCCTTGATAGAACCCTTACAAGTAGAAATAGCCAATCATGAAATTATTCCTGTTAACCAGATTCACCCCGCCTGTGAGATAGGCATAGGGGAGCAATCTTTCAGTGTTGATCTGATTCCTTTTAAATTAGGGGAGTTTGATGTGATTTTGGGAATGGACTGGCTATCTAGCAACGATGCTCAGATAGACTGTAAAGGGAAGAAAGTTAAGTTAAATATCCCCGGGAAGAAAGAAGTTATATTTAGAGGAAAGAGGCAGACGCAGAAATTTTTGACTATGGCCCAGGCCAAAAGGATGCTACGAAAAGGAAGTGAGGCTTACCTAGCCTATGTGGTGGACACGCAGAAGGAGGTGCCCAACTTACAAGATATTCCAGTAGTCAACGAATTTGAAGATGTATTCCCACAAGACCTTCCGGGATTACCACCCGATAGAGTGATTGAATTCGCTATTGAGTTGGCCCCAGGGACGGCGCCAGTTTCAAAAGCACCTTACCGGTTAGCCCCGTTAGAAATGAAGGAATTAGCTATCCAATTGCAGGAACTCTTGGATAAGGGTATGATAAGACCCAGTGTGTCTCCGTGGGGAGCACCAGTTTTATTTGTTAAGAAGAAAGATGGGAGCATGAGGTTGTGCATAGACTATCGAGAGTTGAACAAGCTAACCATAAAGAACAGGTACCCATTGCCTAGAATAGACGATCTGTTCGACCAGCTAAAGGATGCTGTTTATTTTTGCAAGATTGACCTGAGAACTGGATATCACCAACTAAAGATTAAACCCGAAGATATTCCAAGACAGCGTTCCGTACCAGGTATGGGCATTATGAGTTCTTGGTAATGTCCTTTGGATTAACCAACGCCCCAGCGGCTTTCATGGATTTAATGAATAGAGTATTTAAGAAGTACTTGGACAAGTGTGTGATAGTTTTTATCGATGATATTTTGATCTACTCAAGGACTGAGGCAGAACATGCAGAGCATTTGAGGATAGCTCTAGGAATACTCAGAGAGGAGCAGTTATATGCCAAATTCTCGAAGTGTGAATTCTGGCGGAATGAAGTACAGTTTTTAGGACATGTGATCAATAAAGAAGGAGTATTGGTCGACCCCTCCAAGATAGAGGCGGTCTCAAATTGGGAAAGGCCAACCACACCCACAGAGGTAAGGAGTTTCATAGGATTGGCCGGCTACTATCGTAGATTTGTACAGGACTTTGCGAAGATCGCAGCCCCTTTGACACGACTTACTCGTAAGACAGAGAAGTTTGAATGGACGGAGAAATGCGAGAACAGTTTTCAGGAATTAAAGAAAAGGTTGATAACGGCTCCGGTATTGGCATTGTCGGACGGAAAAGGAGATTTTGTGATATATAGTGACGCGTCGCACAAAGGATTAGGATGTGTGCTTATGCAGCACGGTAGAGTTATTGCGTATGCGTCGAGACAATTGAAGGAATACGAGGTTAGATATCCTACTCATGACCTTGAGCTCGCGGCAATAGTATTTGCTTTAAAAATTTGGAGGCACTACTTGTATGGAGAGAAGTGCGAGATTTTCACAGACCATAAGAGCCTCAAGTACATATTTACGCAGAAAGAGCTCAACATGCGCCATAGGAGATGGTTAGAACTAATCAAGGACTATGATTGTGAGATTCTCTATCATCCAGGGAAAGCCAATGTGGTGGCTGATGCCCTTAGTAGAAAGGAAAGACTCAGAATGATAACGACTTCGGAAGAGTTGATAAGGGATTTTGAGAGAATGGAAATAGAAGTAAAGGTAACCGGAACCGGAACTGAAAAGCTTTTTGAGATCTCAATGCAGCCCGAGTTATTGGAAAAAATCAGATTGTGCCAGGAGAAAATAATGAATGAAGGCAGAGAGTCAATGACTGGAGAGGAGATCCATACTGAAAAAGATGATAAGGGGATAATGAGGTACTCCTACCGAATTTGGGTTCCGAATGTTCAAGAACTTAAAGATGAGATTTTGGATGAAAGCCATAGTTCAAGGTATTCCATTCACCCAGGAAGTACCAAGATGTATAGGGATTTGAAGGAATATTATTGGTGGCCCAACATGAAGAGGGACGTAGAAGAATGGGTAAACAAGTGTTTGACTTGCCAAAGAGTAAAGGCAGAGCACCAGAGACCCAGTGGACTTTTGCGACCCCTGAAGATTCCCGAATGGAAATGGGAATAGATAGCGATGGATTTTGTTGTAGGCTTGCCAAGGACGAAAGCCAATCACGACGCCATTTGGGTAATTATAGACCGACTGACAAAGTCAGCTCATTTCATTCCTATCAATGAGAGATACACAGTCGATAGACTGGTGGACATTTACCTTAAGGAAATAGTGACACGACATGGAGTCCCAGCGTCCATTGTCTCAGACCGAGACCCTAGGTTTAACTCCAGATTTTGGAGGAGCTTTCAGGAATATGCGGGGACCAAGTTAAATATGAGTACCGCGTACCATCCCCAAACGGATGGACAGAGTGAAAGGACCATCCAGACACTAGAGGATATGTTGAGAGTCTGTGCAATAGACCTTAAAGGAAGTTGGGATGATCACTTGCCGTTGATCGAGTTTTCTTATAACAATAGCTTTCATGCTAGCATCGGAATGCCGCCTTATGAGGCCCTGTATGGAAGAAGGTGTCGATCTCCCTTATACTGGGATGAAGTAGGAGAGCGGAAGATGCTCGGACCCGAAGTGGTCCAAAGATAATATAGTGGATCTTATCAGAGGGTGACTTGTAGCAGCCCAAGACAGACAAAAGAAATATGCAGACCTAGCCCGAAAGGACAAGGAATATGAAGTAGGGGACTTAGTACTGCTGAAAGTATCCCCTTGGAAAGGATTAATGAGGTTCGGAAAGAAAGGAAAACTAAGCCCAAGATACATTGGACCTTTTGAGATATTAAGACGGATTGGAAAGTTAGCTTACGAGCTAGCCCTACCCCCTAATTTGCAACAAGTTCATAATGTGTTCCATGTGTCAATGCTAAGGAGGTATTATCGGGATGCCAGGCACATAGTGGAGTACGAGCAGGTGGATATGCAGCCAGATCTAACTTATGTGGAGAAGCCAGTAAGGATTATGGATAAGAAGGAGCAGGTGCTTCGGAACAAAGTGATCAAGCTAGTCAGAGTACCATGGCAGAATCATAATGTGGAAGAATCAACTTGGGAACTAGAGAGCACAATGCTAGAAAAGTACCCCCATTTGTTTTCTGTTTGATTCCGGGACGGAATCCTTTTAAGGAGGGGAGACTGTAATAACCCCAAAATTTTTCAACTTTTTGTAACCCTTGTGAATAATGTTTTAGCTGAATGAGAAAACTTTTCACGCCACACTATGTAGGGGTTCTGTTATGGATATTCTGGGATATTATTAGTACTCTATGAAGTATATAAGTGTATGTAAAGATCGTCAGAATCCAATTCCGAACACTTTGGTTTTTCCCGGAAATCCACAAGATACGGAGAGAAATGAGTATAAGGTAACAGGATAAAAAGGATTTAAATTAAAGGATTATAATAGAGGATCATAAAAAGGAATATAATGTATTGAGAAAGGTTAAGGGAACCTAAGTAATAAGATCCCGGGTATGATCCTTCAAACGATAAACGAGAACGAAAGTTAAGCGAACCGTATAACAGATCAGCGGTCATTAGGCAAACGATTAGGAAGTTAATCAAAGGGATTAGTGGGAAGGATGTCATCCAACCAATAGAAAGAGGACAAGGAAGGGAGGATGACATCATGAAGATGACATAAGCATGACATGGGAAGGAAGGAGGTGTGGTAGCTTTGTAACCACACAATTTCAAGGGCAAGAAAGTAATTGACTAAATCAAATACAAAACAAGTCAACCAAGCCAAGTAAAAATCATTCTCATCAAAAATCAAAAGCAACCAAGGCATGAGTTCTTCATTTGCTCTCGGCTTTTAGCTTTTTTTAAAGGCATAAAATTTCAAAACTCAAGATCCAAGCCTCCTAAATTGGTAAGATAATTCCCTAATCATCTTCATGCTTAGTTAGGACTATATCATGAGTTCAAGCCATTAATTCTTTCTCAATCTTCTTCATTTAATCAAAGAAGAAGACAATGAATAGTGTTTTCAAGTTTTTTAACTTGAACTTTTCTTGGTTTTCTTGAAGATCCAAGCATTCTTAAGACTTCTCCAAGCTTCTTAAGGCTTCCTAGCTCCACCCACCACTTTAAGGAAGGTATACCATCTCCAAACCCTAGATTCCTATATATTATAAGATGATTTTGATTAGTGGGTTGATATTGTAGCTTGTTGTTATGATTTAGAGTTTGGGATTTGGAATGGTAGTGAAATGGAATGGTAATTGTTGTGGTTTTGATTTAAAGGAACTTAAGTATGATTAAAGTTAAGTTTAAGCATAAGTATGAATGATTAAATTGAATTGGTTGGGGTTGTTATGATGTGATAAGGATGGATGTTGGTTGTATGTTGGATTTGAGGTTGGTTTGTGGTTGGTTTTGTATGGTTTAAAATTTGGAAGTCGCGTAAACATAGCCGTCGTAACGTCCGATTTTCTTTGGACTGTTTTTGTGCATAGCATTAGGACCCGAGAACCCCCTGCTAGATTATGACCACTGCCATGATTAGATAGCTCATGTTACGAGCTTCGTTTTGATATATAGTTCGTTCGATTCCGATGCACGGTTTAGGAGAAACGACCGTTTCAAGTAACGGCGTTTCGCGAACGAAACTTTTTCCCTCGCCTTACTTTGAAACATAGGTTAAAGACCAAAAAGGGTTAATTAATGTATGAAACATTTATGGTAAGTGTGTTAGGCAATTGGTAAGACATTCGCGAAGGAATGGCTTTAAAACTCGTAAAGGTTAAATTATTAAAAATGGTGGAGCCGAGGGTACCCGAGTGACTTAAGCGAATCGGTGAGCGCAAAACAAGCGTTAGAGTCTAAGTTAGTTAAAGTATAGGTTTACAAGTGATTTTGGTTTAATTCCAACTTGTTGTTTATAGGTTATCAGACTCGTCCCGAGCCTTTCTCACCCCCAAGTCGCTCAGGCAAGTATTCTATCCGTTATACTGTTGTTGTGATGAATATATGTATTTGCATTATCTTGCGATAGATGCATGTTGGATAATTAGCAAATGATGCAATATATTGTAGCATGTGATATGGTATATATGCATGCCTGTTTCATATTCTTGGAATATATATCTGTTGGTTCAGTTGATAATACCTATGCTAGAGGATAGCGGTAACTTGCATATACCCTTAGTATAGGAACCCAAAGGTGAAAATATTTTCTAAAACCGGGAGTCGAGGATCCCGAGTACATTTTGTATATATGGATATGGATAAATATATATATATATATTTATATATATATATGGTTATAGTTTTTCCAAACTATTAATCGAATAAGGTTTATTCGATAACTTTAACTTTATTTTATTATTGAATATTATTTCGAATATTCATTTGAGGATGTATGACTCCTTTATTTTATTTAATGAATATTATTTATAATATTCATTCGAGGTATTATGACTCAGCTTATTTATTTATTGAATATTATTTTGAATATTCATTCGAGGGCTTATGACTCAGCTTATTTATTTATTGAATATTATTTTGAATATTCATTCGAGGGCTTATGACTCTTTTATATTATTTATTGAATATTATTTGAATATTCATTCGAAGGCTTATGACTCAGTTTATATTATTTAATGAATATTATTTGAATATTCATTTGAGGATCTATGACTCCGATTATTTGCTGAAATATATTCTTTATTTTATTAAAGAATAAGGTGTTAATAATCAAACTTATTTTCGATTATTCAAATAAAGATAATACTTTCATATAAGTATATCTTTGGTTATTTAATACTCGTTTCAAGTATAAGTTTTAAAACTTCTACTTCAATTATTTTTATAAAAGATTATTCTTTATGGGAATATTATTTAAATAATAATATTCAGTCATTTTCTAAATATTCTGGGGACTGATTTACTTCATTAAATCAGCTTTACTCCAAACACTCTTTAAAGTGTTTTCGAGTCTTCAAAATGATTTTTAAAAGTTAGAGCGGATCCCAAAACTCATTTTTATATTTAAGATCTTCCTTTTAAAGGGGATTTAAATACTCGTTCAAAACCTGGGGAATCCGGCTCTGTGGTGTATTTTATATTCGCAACAAGGTTGCAGTTTTGGTAAATGAATTGATTACTTACCCAACGTTCGGGAAGTAAGTCCATCTATTGAGTCGGCATAAGCAACATGGGCTCAGTGGGCGTCCATGATAGTGTAAGTGGCTCAGTGGGAGTCCATCAAATGCATAAGTGGCTGAGTGGCAGTCCAGCATAAGGTCCTAATTATGACCAGGGTGATGACCAGTGGGGAATTCGTCCATCTACTAGTAGAAAAGGTTACTTATGGGTATCTTTGCCTGATCAGCAAGATATCTGGTTTATGCCAAAGGTTTTCTTTTCCTTCCAAATTCATTGGATATTGCAACTCTGTTCATACTTACATAACAGAGGTTCCAGGAAATGTTTTAGAGATATATATATGTGGATATATATATATCGGGACTAAATAAAGTATCTCATAACTTTTTCATTCAATAATATTTCAAAGATTGAATCTATTCAAGTCTTAACTTGTGGTCTCATCTATGGGATGTTTTTTTTAAAACTTATAATACTTTGAACGGTGGTAGTTCAAGTAGCTTTATAAATGATATAAGTGTGGTGAAGTATTGGTAACTTCATTCCTTGTTTTTACATTATATCTAGTAAGTAATTATCTTACACGCGATAAAGATTCTAGTGAGTATCCATTTAGATACTTATATTATTGTTATCACTATGTATTATCTTGCGAGCTGTAAGGCTCACTCTTGCTTTATTTCTTCATCACACAACAACAGTTAGGAGAGATGGCCAGACTCCAGCAGACCCAGCGCAAGCGCGTGGGAAGCGCCCCGCGTCTTCCCGATGATGTTGTGGCTGCTATAGCTGCAGAGGTAGATCCATTGTAGTTCAGACCATCTACTTTTGAGAATCAAATTATGTATAATTATAACTTGTGGCAGATAATGGCAATTAACTGTAAATTATCAAGTAATCATTTTGGGTTGTAATAATTTTAAATTGTGGATTCAAAGACTTGTACTTATTTCAATTTCATCTCTGAGACTATAACGGGTTGTGGTGTGTGTTAGTGTGGGGTCACAGCATGAGGTTATTTATTATTAATTAAGTGAAGTGATATTGTGGAAAGAAAGACCGTGACAACCCGGATCCCCGACCCCGGATCTGGGGGTGTTACATGAAATCTAAACATAAATTATATTAGCCATGACATTATTAAATATATATTGTTGAAATTTAAATGAGAGAGTTTCTTGTGCCAATTCCAGCTTTCTTCAATTGATGCTCTACTTATCAGACAGATTTCAGAACCATCAGTACTTGTTGAAAGCTTAGCTTCATAAATGTTACCACGCCTGTATCCTTTTAGAACAACTTTGCCTTTAGATTTACTCACAATTTCACAGTGTTCTTCAAAGAAATCAACATGATAACCTCTGTCACAGATTTGACTTATACTCAGCAGATTGTGTTTAAGTCCTGAGACCAGAGCTACTTCTTTAATTATGACATTTCCAAGATTGATATTGCCATATCCCAATGTTTTTCCAATGTTGCCATCACCATAAGAAACACTTGGGCCAGCTTTCTCCACAAAGTCTGATAGCAGGGCCTTATTTCCAGTCATATGTCCTGAACATCCACTGTCCAGAACTAGAATATTTTTCCTATTGCCCTGCAATCACAAAGACCACTAATTATTAATTTTAAGGACCCAGACTTGCTTGGATCCTTTGGCCTTATTAAGTTTGTTAACATTTGCAGCGGATTTAACATCAGAGTTTATGTTAACAATTTTCTTATCAGAATTTACACTATCAGACTTTGAATCAGAATTTACACTAGAAGGAACAATGGAAACTTTCTTCAAAGAAGGTTTTATTTGATAATAATCATAGTACAAACTATGATATTCCTTACAAGTATAAATGGAATGCCATAAACTACCACAATGAAAACAAGGATTTTGTGGTTTGTATCTAACAGACTGACTCTTAACTCCTGATTTTGAAGGTAAGGAGTTAATATTCTTATTCTTCCTGCAAAAAGAAGCCAGATGGTTAGAACTTCCACAGTTATGACATGTTTTCCTAGGAGCATCAGGAACAGGTTTATAATCATTGCTTTTATTCACACCTTCCTTTCCATTCCTATTTTTCCTAGGTGATTTTACCTTCTTTGCATTCTTGACATCTTTCAGCTTATGCTTAAGCTGCTTCTTTGTCATTAAGCCTATGTTCACTTCAGCTGTCTTTTCCTGTTTTAGTTTGTCAGAAGTTGATTCCTCTTTAACTTCTGATTTCTCATTTTCAGACTTTATAGTTACAAACTTAACAGGTTTTAACTTTGGCTTTTGCTTAACAACAGGCTTAATCTCTTCAGTTCCTTTATCATTCTTATCTTCTCCATAACCTAAGCCTTCTTTCCAGTTTCCACTACTTAGCAAATTTTGAGTTGTTTTGCCAGAGTTAGTCCAAGTCCTGATAATCTTTCTTTCCTTTTCTAACTCAGTTTTTAGAGATTCATTCATTTTTAGTACTTCATCCCTAACATAAAAAGCACCATCTCTATCCTTCTGAGTTTGATGGAACATGACTAACTCTTTTTCTAAGAAATCATTTCTTTTCTTAAAAGCAAGATTTTCAGAAGTTAATCTTTCACATGTTAAAGTTTGATCTCTATAACTAACAAACATGGTTTTAAGATATCTTCTCAACTCATTAATATCATCAGTATGAAAAGCATAAGTAGTCTGAGGTACCTTTGTTTCAGCAGCTTCAGAACTGCTCTCAGCACTTTCTTTATCAGCATTTGCCATCAATTCATAGTTCTCCTCACTTTCAGATTCTGAGGTGTCTGTCCAGCATTTCTGCTTTTTGACAAGAGCCTTGCCTTTGTCACCCTTTGCCTTCTTGCAATCAGGAGATATGTGGCCTTTCTCACCACAGTTATAGCATTTAACATTGGTATAATCTCTTCTGTCAGACTTTCCTCCTCTGCTTTCAGATCTTCTGAAATTCTTCTTGTCAGAACTTATGCCTTTCCTGGAAAACATCTTTCCCTTCCTGAACTTCCTGTATGCAATCTTTGTGATTCCTTTCACCATAAGAGCACACAGCTTCATCATCTCCTCATCAGCATCAGTGTCAGGCAAGCTTTCAGAATCTGAGTCATCATCACTTTCAGAACTTGATGACTCAGTTTCAGACTTTATGACAAGAGCTTTACCCTTATCTTTCCTTGAGGAAGCTGCTTTGGGGGATTCTTCTTCAGCCTTAAGAGCAACTGTCCTTGACTTTCCTCCTTTCCTCTTGCTTCTTTGTTCCATCTCAAGCTCATGAGTCTTGAGCATTCCATAGATTTCATCAAGAGTTGTTTCATCAAGATTGTAGTAGTCTCTTATTGTCGTTGCCTTCAAATCCCAGCATTCAGGAAGAGCTAACAGGAATTTAAGGTTTGAATCTTCAAGATCATACTCTTTATCAACCAATGACAAATCATTCAAAAGTTTGACAAATCTATCATATAAATCATTCAATGACTCATTAGTCCTTGAGTCAAAATGTTCATACTCTTGAGTGAGTATTGTCTTCCTGTTCTTCTTAATTATGTCAGTTCCCTGACACCTTGTTTCCAGAGCATCCCATATCTCCTTAGTAGTCTTGCAGTTGATTACCCTGTTTGACATTACATTATCAATGGCACTATGCAGTAAGTGTCGTACCTTAGCATCCTTAGCAATTGATGCTATATCTTTAGAAGTATAATCACTCTTCTCCTTTGGTATGGTCTTTGCTGCTTCACCTGCAACTGCAACAACGAGCTTGGTTGGTTTGTGAGGCCCTTCCTTGATTCTATCAAGGTATTCTGGATCTGTAGCTTCCAGGAACATGGTCATCCTTACCTTCCATATGGGATATTCAGATGGTCTCAGTATGGGAACTCTGATGGTCTCATACCGACTCTGAATTTGTGTCTTTTGTGGTTCCTCAGTTTTGGTAGGCTTAGTTGGAGTTTCTGTGTCCGACATGATTGTGTTTGGATCTTTAACTGTATGTGTGTTAACAGATAAGCTCTGATACCACTTTTTAGGTCACACACACTGTAGAGGGGGGGTGAATACAGTGTATAATACAATCGAATCGATATTAAGTAACAGAAAACAAACTTTATTGAAACAATAAATTCTGTTACAGTGTGGAACTGTTACCTCTCAGTGATGAACAAATATCACGAGAGCTGCTAGGGTTACAATGAATAATCTTCTCGAATATGATAACACTTATAGTGTAAACCCTATGTCTGTGTTTATATACTACACAGTTACAAGATAATCGCTAATTGATATAGAATATAATTCTGCTTCCTAAAATATATCAATCAAATATCTTTTTATCCAAGTATTCCATTCTTCACGGAACTCCTTCTTCATGCATATCTCTTCTTATGTTTATCTCGATCTTCTTTCCTCTAATCAGCTACTGTCCTTATCTGATCGTCCTTCAGCACTTAAGTTCTGATATCTAACTTCTGATGATTATTTCCTGATAATATAAGTACTGATATCCTTAACTCCGGACTTCCAGTACTGATCAACAGTTAAGTACTGATTTGTCCTGTTAAGTAAGATCTGAAATCTAAACATAAATTATATTAGCCATGACATTATCAAATATATCTAACATCCTGTATGCAATCTTTGTGATTCCTTTTACCATAAGAGCACACAGCTTCATCATCTCTTCATCAGCATCCGTCTCAGGCAAGCTTTTAGATTCTGAGTCATCATCACTTTTAGAACTTAATGACTCAGTATCAGACTTTGTGAAGAGAGATTTAATCTTGCTTTTCCTTGAGGTAGCTGCGTTGGGGGATTCTTCTTCAGTTCTTCTTCAGCCTTAAGAGCAACTGTCCTTGACTTTCCTCCTTTTCTCTTGCTTCTTTGTTCCATCTCAAGTTCATGAGTCTTGAGCATCCCATAAATTTCATCAAGAGTTGTTTCATCAAGATTATAATTGTCTCATATTGTTGTTGCCTTCAAATCCCAGATTTCAGGAAGACCCAACAGGAATTTAAGGTTTGAATCTTCAAGATAATAATCCTTATCAACCAGTGACAAATTGTTCAAGAGTTTAACAAATCTATCATATAAATCAGTCAATGACTCATTAGCCTTTGAGTCAAAGTGTTCATACTCTTGAGTGAGTATTGTCTTCCTGTTCTTCTTAATTGTATCAATTCCCTAACATCTTGTTTCCAAGGCATGCCATATCTTCTTTGTAGTCTTGCAGTTTATTACCCTGTTTGACATTACATTATCAATGGCACTATGCAGTAAGTGTCGTACCTTAGCATCCTTAGCAATTGATGCGATATCTTCAGCAGTGTAATCACTCTTTTCCTTTTGTACTGACTTTGCTGCTTCACCTGCAACTGCAACTGCGAGCTTGGTTGGTTTGTAAGGCCCTTCCTTGATTCTATCAAGATATTCTGGATCTGTAGCTTCCAGAAACATGGTCATCCTCACCTTCCATATGGGATATTCAGATGGTCTCAATATGGGAACTCTAATAGTCTCATATCGGCTTTGGATTTGTGTCTTTGGAGGTTCTTCAATTTTGGTGGGCTTAATTGGAGTTTCTACTTCAGACATGATTGTTTTTGGATCTTAAATTGTTTGTGTGTTAACAGATAGGCTCTGATACCACTTGTTAGGTCACACACACTGTAGAGAGGGGTGAATACAGTGTATAGTATATTCAAATCGAACTTTAATAACTCAAGTAACAGAAAACAAACTTTATTCAAAACAATAAACTCTGTTACAGTATGGAACTGTCCTCTCTCAATGATGAACAAATATCACGAGAGCTGATAGGGTTACAATGAAGAATCTTCTCGATTAATGATAACACTTATAGTGTAAACCCTATGTCTGTGTTTATATACTACACAGTTACAAGATAATCGCTAATTGATATGGAATATAATTCTGCTTCCTAAAATATATCAATCAGATATCTTTTCTTCCAAGTATTCTATTCTTCATAGAATTCCTTCTCCATGCATATCTCTTCTTATATTTGTCTCGATCTTCTCTTCCTGTAAATCAGCTGCCTTCCTTATTATCTGAACGTTTCCTTCAAGTCCTGATATTATCTTCTGATAAATATCTCCTGAACCTTAAGTACTGACGACTTAAGTTCTGACTTCAGTATAAGTGTTGATTTCAGTTAAGTACTGATTTGTCCTGTTTAAGTAAGATCTGAAAGCTAAACATAAATCACATTAGTCATGACATTATCAAATATATCTAACATAAATAATTAAATCAAACTAGATTTTTGAGAATAATAAAACAAAATAATTTTAGGAATTTTAAATAATTAAGAAAATAATTTTTAAAATTATAAATAATAAGTAATTGATTTTTTAAATTAAAATAAATGATTTTTAAAAACAGAAAAATGAATTTTCATTTATTTCTAAATAAGAAAAACTGGAAACACAATTCAAATTAGGGGTTAGGGTTACAGGGGATTAAACCCGAGTCAAAAGACCGGGTCACCAGTGGAAGAGATATGTCCTAAGTCCAATCACGTATGAGGATTTAGGAATAACTTTTATGTAATCTGTTTTGATTTCATTGATATTAATAAAAGGCTTGTTTTATTTTTATTGCGGGCTCTATCTATTTAAATGTTTAAATAAGATATACCACAGTTTAGAGTAAAGCTTTTTATGGATTGTGATGAGATCAGAATAATGAGACCTAAAAGATGATAACTTTAAACTTAAATAGTTCCTAGTCGTAGGATTACTAACTGGTAATTAATAATCCGCAAAGATCGGTACATACTATGCTTGCTTTATTATAAAGGATGTCTGTTCTCATAGACATTTGTGTGGTGACACTATAGCTAGTATGTAGGTGCTTATTATAGAATAAGTTCAATGAACATGACTCACACAGCTGAACAACTGATGGAGTTCACTCACGTGTCAGCAGTTGTTCACATAGTGATAGTTGTACAAGTACCCTTAGACTTGAGGTCATCATAGTCATCTTGTGTACACTGAACTATACTTTGGTTTAGTTCTTAGTCTCAAGGGACAATTATAAGGGCTCTACTTGGAATAAGAATTTGTACACGAAGATAGTGTATGATCAATAAAGGATCTACCCCTTCCAGTGTAGGAAAAAAATGTTCAATGCTGATCCACTTATGTTAGTTCAGGAATCTCTGGCCTGGGTGAATGAAATTAGAAAGGAGTTTCTAATTTACATTAAATAGAACTAAGCATAGTGAATGGGAAAGCAAGTGATTAAATAAGATAGGCTTGACACAAGTTTCATGCCTTGTATTTAATCGTGACATTGCAAGGTAGAAGGAATTAATTGTACGGTAACTACTCACTGAATAGGTCCTTGGTATTCTAAGCAGTGAATTCGTATTATCCGGATAGTCACGATATGCTGAGAAGTATCCCTCACGATGTAGAATAAATATGATTAATTAATTAATCATATTTAATGAATTAGGGAATTTATATAAATAATGATAAAATAGTTTTATTATTATTTATTTCTACTACCGGCTTAATATTGAACCTACAGGGTCACACCATAAAAGAGAATAATTTAATGGTGGAGGAATTAATTAATAATGGCTGATAATTATTTATTTATGAAATAAATAATTAATTGGCAAATTTAATAATTGACTAAATGAGATTTAATTGATTATAAATTAAATTAAGAAAAGGTTCTTAATATTATTAATTAAGAATTTAATTTTTGGAAATTAAATCAAGTGAGAGAATTATTTCTAAAGAGTTTAGAAAAAAGATTAATAATTAAAAGGTGTTTTAATTATTAGTGAGAATAATAAAGGGTTAATAATAATATTTTATGGGAAAATTTTCAGCTGAAAATTTTGCCTATAAATATACTATTATAAACCCTATTTTTGCCTCAACCAAAAAGATTTACAAAACCCTAATTCTCTCCATCTCCTCCTCATTCATTACATCATTTTCTTGGTGGATACCGGTGGAGTGCTTCACACTTGAGGAGCAGCTGCTAAAGATCTCCGTTCATCATTCTTGGATCGCTATTAAAGACCTCCATCTTTCCATTAATGTAAAGCTTCTTAAGGTAAACATACTGAACTACGAATTAAATATTATTTTTCGCATGGATCCTGCGGAGGGTTTCAGTTTTTTTAAGATTTAAATTTACGTTTTCGCTGCGTTTATGTGCTAAAAACCCTTCAATGGCATTAGAGCTACTTGCGAAAAGTTTTTAATTCATTTATGTGTTTAACTGTTTTCGATATATGAGCATGTACGTGATTCGCCATGATTTGATGTTGAAATAATATGCTTATATATGTATGGTTTTGAATATATGATATTCATGTGAGTTGTATAATCATAAGATGATTATGTAATCTATATATATACTGATTTATGTTTGTTCTAATTATGAGAATCATATTAGATACAGATTCTGAATTGGCTGCTGCAGATTTGCTGAAATCTGGGTCTGGTGTCCGATTTACGCAAACGAATACCCTATTCTATAGGTAAACGAGTGTCTGAACAAAACTGATAGCTAAAGATATCAACGACTCGTCTGTAAGGCGTTTGACGTCGTTTACTGCCCGTAAACAGTGATGCTTCTTTTTCTGATTTGATTCTGATTTTTCTGATTTTTGTCATATTTTCTTTTTATGATTAGATCATGGATAATATGATATGTTAAGATCAGATTATGTGTTTTAACATGCTTTTATGTGTTGTATGAGCATGGTGGATGGTTATGGCCTTTCGACCTTAGTGTAATGGTTTTGGTTTTGGTTTTAAATACGACTTGCATGTCGTCAATCTTTGTAATCATAAATCTTGAATGTAACTTGAGTTATTCTTGTAAGTTCATTAGATTGGTTTTACTTTCAATCATGTAATGTAATTGAAGACTCAAGAAGGCTATCCAATAGAGGTGATACAAAGAAGAAGACGAGGCATACAAGAAGTGTAAACAAAGAAGAAGACTTATGTAATAAGTAGTTGTATTTATTTCCATCACCATATTAGATTGACCTTGATCTTTATCATGAGCTTGATAAAGATCACATAGGATGGGGCCATAACCAAACACATTTACTTTATTGCACTTTACATTTACTTGTTTATTTAATTTTATATATGAGATATATGCCTATGTTTACCATGCGATGATAGATTTAGGTGAACTTAAATCAATATAAGGCGTGCTCTAGAAAATCTAGAACAGGAATCGTTTATTGCCTTAACAACAAATATTATGAATACGATCATGAGATTCTTGTGTTTACGGAACACGTAATTGAATATGAATTTTCAATATTGAGAGAAAGGATGATTCTGTCAACAACAGATTTCTATCTGTAAAAAAGGGTTATTAAGTGACGTCTCTTGACAATGCTCCACCCGATCTGGGAATCATCTGATTATCGATTATTGATTTGAAATATTTAATTTAAAAGGAAGAATCTCTTTATAATATGATTATGATTGTAACATAATATAATCCCTCTAAAATTAAATAATATCAAGTAGTGATTGGCCAATGACACAACGGGCTTGTGTCGGTCATAGCCTTCCAATATGGTAGAAAGTGGTTCTTATTTTTAAATCATTGTCGTTTCGTGCTACAGCTGAGGGCTTTGATTTCAAAATAAGAAATACTTGTCTATTACATAGATATGTGTACATTGAATTAGAATCTAAAGGTCGGTACGTGCTACAGCTGTGGGCCGTTGGAGACTGATTCAATTGCATGAAATGTTGGGTTAGACTTGACTTAGAATATTGGGTTTGTCGTGCCACAGCCGTGACTCGATTATTCAAGAGGCTAAACTTATATTAGGGAATAACATAAGATGTAATTGACAAGAGTTGTCTGCCTATTGAACATCACATGATGTTTCGTGCCACAGCCGAGGTTGTGTGATGGAATGTAGGATCCCTATTCCTACTAGCATTATGAATGCTTAATTTTCACTTAGGGGTTGAAAAAATTAGATAAACTAGTGGGAGACACTTATGAATAAAGAACTGATTCATATAGTGTTTTGAAATGAAATTGAATACTTTCTAAGTGTTATTATGTGTTTATCATTTACAGATTTACTATATTCGTCATGTCTTCTGCACTATCACTCCGGAGCATACTAGATGCTCACAAGTTGACTGGTCCTAATTTAGCTATTTGTTTTCACTGTAACAAGTTGGGGCACTGGAAGAGGAACTGCAAGGTTTACCTTGCAGAATTGAAGAAGAAGAAGGGTAGTAAGACTACCGCTTCTGATTCAGGCATGTTCATGATCGAAGTTAATATGTCACTAGGTCAAATTTCTACTTGGGTATTAGATACCGCCTGTGGTTCTCATATTTGCAATTTGTTGCAAGGACTAAAGGGAAGTAGGACTCTTGAAAAAGATGAGGTGATTCTATGTATGGGCAATGGAGCAAGGGTTGCGGCCATATCTGTAGGATCATTTAGTTTACATATGCGTACGGGCAAGACTATTATTTTGAATAATTGTTATTACGTTCCCTCTATTGTGAGGAATATTGTTTCTATTCCTATGTTGGATGTGGATGGTTTTTCATTTATTATTAAGAACAATGAATGTTCTATTGTTGGGTCCCAATGTGTTTGTAGAAGGGGGGGTTGAATACAAACAGCACCGAATAATCGAATTAAATGCGGAATAAAAAATGTGAAACAAAATTCAAGTTAAATAAAAATATTATTAAACTTGAAAGGTGTTACAACAACTGTATCGATTACAAGGTATTAATCTCAAATCAATTATCACAAATCTAGAATAAATTCGACATGAACTTTTTTCTATTTTTGCAATAATTAGAATCAAATGCTAAACGCGATTTGAGATTAAGTTCTAGGGATTTTGATCCGCTAGATTGTTAAACAAGAACAAGAGAATGATTTCTAGTTGATTGGATTTAACTTTACAAGCTAGAAATTTGATCTTTGAATTAGCAGATAAGATGAAATATTTGGCTGCTTTTTCTCTCTGTATGTTCTTGACTTCTTTTCTCTGGATGGATAATTGAACTGCTGCTTGTCTGCTTCTTTTTAATCAACAGAATAGAATTGAACTGGCAAGACAATCCTAAGCTCAGCAAGACAATCGGTAGGACAATGGATTGAACTAGCAAGACAATCTGAATGAACTAGCATGACAATCAGAATGAACTAGCATGACAATCAGAATGAACTAGCAAGACAATCCTCCTCCTAGTGTAACTTTCGGTGAGACTATTGAAAATGGCCTAGCATGACAATCGGTATGACAATCCTGATTGTCATGCTAGTTCATTTTCAATTGTCTTGTTGATTTAATGCAGATTTTAATCCAATTTAAATTCTGAAAATTCCTAAAATTAATTCAGAATTAATTAATCAATTAATTCAATTAATAAATAAATTATTCTTCGCAGATATAATTTATTTTCTTAATTAAATTAGATGACTTAATTAATTAATAGAGAATTAATTCTAGTCTTCAACAGCACCCATCCTTCTGCAGATCTTCTGAAAATCACTGAAAATTATGAATCAATTCCACCACTTCAATGTTGACACTCGATGTACTGTCTGGTTCATGAGTGACTAACTTCCGTGACGTTTCTTCGTGTCTTGACTTTGACGCTTTGATTTTCTTCAGATTAAATCCTTGTAATTAATGATACTCTGACGAGATCTCTGTCACTTGATTAAATCCACGATCTTGATTTATATCACTGAGGCATGATCAACTTCTTGAACTTCTTCCAGTGAATTACCTCCTCAAGTCTGTAGATGAACCTTGTTTCTGAATCCTTTGACAAATATTATTTTGCGAGATCTCTCTGACGGTCAATCCACTATTTACTTATTACATTCTTATTTGAGTTGAGTTGAATCCTCGAATATACAAATAGGTCTATGACATATGACTTACAATCTCCCCCTATTTGTTTGTTAGACAATAACACACAAATACCTAGAGGATAACTCAACTAACAAATAAGAAAAAGATATAAACATACATGCAAAGTAAATAGCAGAAAAGTTCTGGATGAGATTTAACATTTTCCAGATTCCAAGTAGATGTTCCTCTAGACTGAACATATCTTCAAGTAGTTCCATCTTCACATGTACAACCACATTTCCTGTTGAGAAGCCCATATCTCTTGCTTCTCCCCCTATGAGAATCAACTGATTAAAGAAGATCACCTTCGTTTTACCACCTCTCCCGTACAATAGGATCCATAGATAAAAACCAATGGTACTCCCCTAACAGCTTCTTCCCTTACTAGGAAATCACCTTGTGTTTACCACCTCTCCCGTACAATAGGATCCGTAGTTACAAACAACAATGGTGTGGTGTAGTGTACATTTTTAGGATCTTTTTCTTCCTCCCTGCTATTTCTCCCCCTTAGTTGAGGAATCCTCCAAACTATTACTTAAGCTTTTATCTCCCCCTTAAAGAAGGAATGTATGCCGTCGTCTGAAGGAGTTCTCATATTTCACTTGGTTGGAAAAGAAATAACAAGTAGTTTCTCTTTCTTCCTCACTGTGAGTGTGTGATTGTGTTTAGTGTACCTTACATGAGTTTCACTCTTCTCTCCACTCGTGTTTACACTCATTCTCACAAGTGTATCACTCTTCTCTCATAGCTCCATAATCCAGCTGTACCTGCAAGGAAAATCACCTTAGCCATCCTTAAGGAGGTCACAGGTGGTGCAATGGGAGTTCACAAATCCCCATCCTTGTTAAACTCGTCAGATGAATCTGAGTCATAATTTACAAGTTACTAGTTTCCCTTTTAGGGTTCCAGATTTGAATTCTGGGAAGGTAAACAATGATCCAAAGAATTTAACATAAAGATCAAGGTTCCCTTCTAATGTCTGTGAAGACATTTCCTTGTGACTCATCAGGTTATATCTGAATCATTGTCAACAAGTTGCCGATCTGCACCTATGTCAGATCCACTATCCGCAGATGCATCCAGGGGATTTAAGCTTGGGGAGGTAGACACTGACCACTGACATATGGCTTTTGGATCAGTATCCTCTCCTAACACCTATAAAGGCAATTGGTCCATTAACGAACCTTGAACAATCGAATCTGACCTTAAAATGGTCGAAACTCTTGTTTCCGTCAACTCATCCTTTGTGTGTGTAACCTCTCCTTGTGCATCAAGAATTGTTTATGTTTGAAGTGGTGACACTACATTGGATACCTTGGCCGACAGGAAAAATTCAATAGACTCACCCTGTTGAGAGAATGAATCTAGTAACTGTTTTTGTGCCTTTTCAGCCATTACATCTTTTTGAGAAGATGTATGGGGGCTAGCAGTTGTCTCGGTTTAAATACTACTCATCTATTTAGGAGACAGAGCTACTGGGTTGATTACAGAACCTTCCTTATGTGGTGCACTAGGCACTATCTCCCTCACGCTCATTCATACTACATTTAGTGGTAAGAGAGTGTTGGTTGGTTCTGTTTTTGTGTTTGTCTTTACAGTCTGGGATAGACGTTGTGGGTTTTCAACCTCATGACTGTTAATGAAAGAAAGTCATTGGAGACTGAACCTGTAACACAGAATATATGGTAATAGAGAGAAAATGATTTACAATAGTGATTTCAAAAGATTTTACATGACATAAGAAATCACTAATGTAGAAAGAAGTTTGATTTTGTTTTTCAATATGAATGAGTTTTTGATAAAACATTGATCACTTAGGGTAAAGTCTAAGTAATTCTCATTCATATCAAAAGCTTACAAATATCTGCAACATAATGTTAACAACATATCATTGATCGATACTTGTCAAGTACTTTAGATACTAATTGTTATGTTGCATAAACAATATACCACTGCACATATAAAACAATATGATTGTGCCTAGTGATAAGAGAGTTATAAATATGACGACTCTACTTATTCATATAAAATTGTAACTGCAGTTAGAGTGCCATACCATGTCCTTGACGATTGCTTGAGCAGTATACTAGTTCATACCAACCTGAAGTGAGATTGTGAAGAAGAGATTGCATAGTCCAATAGATCTGCAGCTGCAAAGTCCATGAACTGTGGTGCACTGACTTCCTCTTTTAACTCACCAGCCAGGAGTACACTTGTACACATCTTACTAGAGTACAATTCCAAGTGTAATGTGCAGCAGGTGCCTGATATGTCGTAATATTCTCAAGTCTCGTCACTGGTGCTATATGTTAGATACTGCTTCCTGATAATAACCTAGCACAATATACAAAATTACAATGATAACATTCCCAGCTTGCAAACAGCCATATCCCTCAGATAAACCTTTGCTGTTATCTCCAAAGGTAACCATGGGGCCAGCTTTCTCAATCCACATTTGATAGCAGGGCTCTATCTCCGGTCATATGTCTTGATGATCCATTGTCAAGAATCCACACTACCGGTTACACCTGTTTAATGCCCTGCACTACAAATGGATTAGACCTTCTTCGGAACCCAAACTTGGTTGGGCTCGGCATACTTGTAGAACTGTCCTTTGTCAGGCAAAACAACATTTTTAATTTTAATTGTCTCAACTTTCTAAATGACTGAACATTTGACCTTGTAAACAGCCTTAACAAATTTCTGTTTAAGCTTAGGCACAAATGTCTCCTTTCTAGCCTTAGAAGGACTGGCAGTCTTAGACCTATCATGCTTCTTGTTATTCACATGCTGACGAGGAGTAGTCTTATCATTAGACACATGCTTACCATTAAAATAAGCATACATCATATTAAAAGCACAAGACATACAATTAGCAACACCACATGCTTTATGAGAGTGATTAACAGCAGGTAATTTATGCATGGTAGACATGGCATTATTGTTATCCAACTCATGTGTGTCTGAGTTAGTCTCAGTTGCTTTCACAACTTTGACTGGAACTTTCGACTCACTTGACTTGGAAACAATCTTCTCATAAGCATGATCCTCAGCACGTATTTCTTCTTGAATAACAGAAGAGGTCGCATCAAATGGTTCAGCAATTGATGCTTTATAGAGGGGTTCATCAACACCCTTAAGCACATGTGGTACTTCCCTCCCTTTAGCACAGACATGAGGAGGGGAGTTTATGCCTAATTCTCCAATAGCAGCATTGTAATCATAACCTATTCCAGATGTTTGATTAACAGCTTGCTTACTGTAGAACTCTTTAGCCTTCGAACAAGAATTGAAGTAGGCTCTAACCTTAGTCTCAAGACCGGTGATCTTGTCTTTGAGAATAGTTTCGAGTTTTCTATAACAGTCAACTCTATTCTCTAGAAAAGATACATGTTCTTTTAATTTGTCTTGGTTAATATGCACAAGTCTTAATTCATTGACCTCTTTCTCAAGGTCTGTGATCTTTAAACTTAACAGTTCATTATCACGACGTGCACAATCTAAGTTACCTCTTAGATGATAAACCATTTCAGCATCAGAAAGTTTTACCTCTATTCTTGACGATGAAGCTTTTCCATCAATAGCCATAAGAGCAAGATTTCCTTCATCTTCATCTTCACTGTCAGTATCATCCCAGCTTCTTCCCTTTGTCAGATAAGCCCTTTCAGAGTTCTTTCTTACTTGCTTTGGCTTCCTACATTCTGTGGCAAAGTGTCCCAACTCATTGCAGTTATAGCATCTAATGGTGCTTCGATCAACCATCCCTGTTTTGTACCCACCACTGCTGGTGGTAGAGGATGAAGATCCACCTTTCTGGAATTTGTTGTAGTTGGACTTGTACTTAAGCTTGGGATTCCTCCTGAATCTGACATGGGAGAATCTCTTGACAATTTGGGCCATTGATTCATCTTCCAATTGCTCCAGCTCTTCCAAGGAATAAAAATCATCACTTGATTGATTTGTAGTAGGAGGATCATATTCTGCTACTAACTCATTTTCCTCACCCTTGGAAAACTGTACCATTCTTTCTAACTGTTGAGATTGTTGTTGTTGTTGACCTTCAGCTACAAGTGCAGTAGATGTGCTGACCATTCTATCCTTCCCGTAGACTTCCTTCTGTTGAATCTGCTCCAACTCATAGGTTTTTAACACTCCATAGAGCCTGTCCAAAGAAATCTCACTCAGATCTCTAGCTTCTCTAATGGCAGTGATTCTATGTTCAAGATGAGCTGACAGTGTTAAAAGGAACTTTTTGTTGACCTCCCTGATTGAATAATACTTTCCATTGATGTTCAGGTTGTTGATCAACGCATTGTACCTCTCAAACACTTCAGTAATTCCTTCTCCTGGATTTGATTTGAAATGTTCATATTCAGAGGTTAGGATTTCCAACTTGTTCTCCCTAACTTCCTCTGTGCCTTCATTAATCACCTCAATAGTTTCCCACATGTGTTTGGAATTTTTACAGTTCATCACATGTCTGTTCATCAAGGGATCAAGGGAATCAATTAATATTAATTGAAGGCTGGCATCCAAGGAGGCTTCTTCCTTCTCAGCAGGAGTAAAATCTTCAGGCTCTTTTGGATAGGTTCTAGCTTCAGTAGTCACCACACCATCTATTATTACCTCCGGTTCAATAACCATCGGAGTTTTTATACCCTTCTTTAACAAGTTTGAATATTTGGGATTTGCAACTTGTAAAAATAATAGCATCTTCTTCTTCCACATGATATAATTCTCTTTATCAAATTGTGGAATTTTAACGGTTCCAACTTTATGTGAAGTCATTATGAATTTTTGAATAAATAAAAATTCAAGGAGTTGAAAAAATCACAAAAGTCTAGGATCTTGATTTGTTCGTTAATCAGAAGGCTCTGATACCAATTGTTGGGTCCCAATGTGTTTGTAGAAGGGGGGGTTGAATACAAACAGCACCGAATAATCGAATTAAATGCGGAATAAAAAATGTGAAACAAAATTCAAGTTAAATAAAAATATTATTAAACTTGAAAGGTGTTACAACAACTGTATCGATTACAAGGTATTAATCTCAAATCAATTATCACAAATCTAGAATAAATTCGACATGAACTTTTTTCTATTTTTGCAATAATTAGAATCAAATGCTAAACGCGATTTGAGATTAAGTTCTAGGGATTTTGATCCGCTAGATTGTTAAACAAGAACAAGAGAATGATTTCTAGTTGATTGGATTTAACTTTACAAGCTAGAAATTTGATCTTTGAATTAGCAGATAAGATGAAATATTTGGCTGCTTTTTCTCTCTGTATGTTCTTGACTTCTTTTTTCTGGATGGATAATTGAACTGCTGCTTGTCTGCTTCTTTTTAATCAACAGAATAGAATTGAACTGGCAAGACAATCCTAAGCTCAGCAAGACAATCGGTAGGACAATGGATTGAACTAGCAAGACAATCTGAATGAACTAGCATGACAATCAGAATGAACTAGCATGACAATCAGAATGAACTAGCAAGACAATCCTCCTCCTAGTGTAACTTTCGGTGAGACTATTGAAAATGGCCTAGCATGACAATCGGTATGACAATCCTGATTGTCATGCTAGTTCATTTTCAATTGTCTTGTTGATTTAATGCAGATTTTAATCCAATTTAAATTCTGAAAATTCCTAAAATTAATTCAGAATTAATTAATCAATTAATTCAATTAATAAATAAATTATTCTTCGCACATATAATTTATTTTCTTAATTAAATTAGATGACTTAATTAATTAATAGAGAATTAATTCTAGTCTTCAACAGCACCCATCCTTCTGCAGATCTTCTGAAAATCACTGAAAATTATGAATCAATTCCACCACTTCAATGTTGACACTCGATGTACTGTCTGGTTCATGAGTGACTAACTTCCGTGACGTTTCTTCATGTCTTGACTTTGACGCTTTGATTTTCTTCAGATTAAATCCTTGTAATTAATGATACTCTGACGAGATCTCTGTCACTTGATTAAATCCACGATCTTGATTTATATCACTGAGGCATGATCAACTTCTTGAACTTCTTCCAGTGAATTACCTCCTCAAGTCTGTAGATGAACCTTGTTTCTGAATCCTTTGACAGATATTATTTTGCGAGATCTCTCTGACGGTCAATCCACTATTTACTTATTACATTCTTATTTGAGTTGAGTTGAATCCTCGAATATACAAATAGGTCTATGACATATGACTTACATCTATCCTTAGAGATGTTCTTTTTGGACGTGGCATTTTAAATAATGGTCTGTATATATGTGACGTAGAGCATGATTTACTTCAGATTGAACAAACTAATAAAAGAAAATGAGATGATGAAAATCTGACCTATTTATGGCACTGTAGGCTACGTCATATTAGTGAAAATAGACTGCAGACATTGCATAAGGAAGGGTTACTTGACCCCTTTGATTTTGAATCATATCCTACATGCGAGTCTTGTCTATTGGGTAAAATGACCAAATCTCCATTTAGTGGACATGGAGAGAGGGCTGCAGATTTGCTAGGATTAGTACACACACATATATGTGGACCAATGTCTATACAAGCCATGGGTGGATTTTCGTACTTCATTACTTTCATAGATGATAGATCTAGATTCGGATATGTGTATTTGATGAAACACAAGTCTGAAGCCTTTGAAAAGTTCAAAGAATATAAACATGAAGTGGAGAAACAAACCAAACACAGTATTATAACTCTTCGATCAAATCGAGGTGGTGAATACTTGAATGGAGAGTTTCTAGATTATATCAAAGAAAATGGTATAGTCTCCCAGTGGACTCCTCCATATACTCCACAGTTGAATGGGGTATCTGAAAGGAGAAATCGAACTTTGTTAGACACGGTTCGGTCCATGATGAGCTATGTGAATCTTCCAGTATTCCTATGGGGTTATGCATTGGAAACCTTAGCATATTTACTGAATAAGGTGCCTTCCAAATCTGTTCCTCAAACACCATATGAGATATGGAAAGAAAGGAAACCTAGTCTTAAACACGTTAAGATTTGGGGATGTCCAGCTTATGTCAAGAAAGTTGACCCAGATAAGCTGGAATCACGATCCGTAAAATGTAATTTTGTGGGATATCCTAAAGAGACTTTGGGGTATTACTTTTACACCGATCATCGGGTATTTGTCTCCAGACATGCTACCTTCTTGGAAAAGGAGTTTATCCTTGAAGGAAACAGTGGGAGCAAAATTGAACTTGATGAAGTTCAAGAAGCACAAACTACTACGGATCAAGTGGAAACACCTGTTCAGACTGAACAACCTTCTGTGGAATAGCCCATTCGTAGGACAGGGAGAGTGTCTCGCCAACCTGAGAGGTATTATGGCCTTATCATTAAGAATGACAATGAGTTGTCAATCATTGATGATGACGAACCTGTGACCTATAATGAGGCTATGAGTAGTGTTGACTCAGAGAAATGGCATAGTGCCATGAAATCCGAAATGGAATCTATGTATACCAACCAAGTATGGACTCTGGTTGAGGCGCCTGAAGGCGTTAAGCCTATTGGGTGAAAGTGGGTATACAAAAGAAAGATTGGAGCAGATGGCCAGATGGAGACCTATAAGGCCAGGCTCGTGGCAAAAGGATTCAAACAAAGGCAAGGGATTGACTTTGATGAAACTTTTTTCGCCTGTAGCCCTATTAAAATCAATTCGGATTTTGCTTGCGATTGCTGCTTATTACGACTATGAGATCTGGCAAATGGACGTGAAAACAGCCTTCCTCAATGGGGAACTTGAGGAGGAAGTGTATATGACACAGCCAGAGGGTTTTCTTTCCAAGGGAAATGAACACCTAGTGTGTAAGCTGCTGCGAACCATATATGGTTTAAGGCAAGCTTCTCGTAGATGGAACATCCATTTTGATGAGACAATCAAAGAGTTTGGTTTTATCAAAAACATAGATGAACCATGTGTCTACAAGAAGGTTAGTGGGAGCGCGGTAACATTTCTTGTATTGTATGTGGATGACATACTTCTTATAGAAAATGATATACCGATGCTACAATCAGTCAAAGTATGTCTATCAAAGAACTTCACCATGAAGGACTTGGGAGAAGCATCCTACATTCTCGGTATAAAGATCTATAGAGATAGATCTAGAAGAATGATAGGTCTTACCCATGGTACATACATCCAGAAAGTGCTTAAAAGGTTTAGCATGGAAAACTCCAAAAGAGATCTCATACCGATGAGCCATGGAGTGTCCCTCTCCGAAAAAATGTCTCCTAAGACACCTGAGGAAAGAGAGCGTATGAGTAAGATTCCTTATGCTTCAGTAATAGGATCTATCATGTACACGATGTTATGTACAAGGCCTGATGTTGCTTATTCAATTAGTGTGACGAGCATATATCAGTCCAATCCAGGTGAAGACCACTGGAAAGCAGTGAAAAACATCCTTAAGTACTTGCGAAGGACTCAGGACATTTTTCTTGTTTTTGGTGGTGAATCTGAGTTGAAAATAGAGGGTTATACTGACTCTAGTTTTCAATCGGAAAGTGATAGCAAATCCATGTCAGGGTACGCATTTACTCTGAATGGTGGCGCAATTCAGATTATTGAAAGAGGAGATGTCAACGTCGAGAGAGTTGACACACATAACAACGTAGCAGACCCATTCACAAAGCCACTTTCTCAGAGTCACTTTGATCGTCATAAAGACAAGATGGGTATTAGATACCAGAGTGATTGGCTTTAGTACAAGTGGGAGATTGAAAGAGATATGTCCTAAGTCCAATCATGTATGAGGATTTAGGAATAACTTTTATGTAATCTGTTTTGATTTCATTGATATTAATAAAAGGCTTGTTTTGTTTTTATTGCGGGCTCTATCTATTTAAATATTTAAATAAGATATACCACAGTTTAGAGTAAAGCTTTTTATGGATTGTGATGAGATCATAATAATGAGACCTAAAAGATGATAACTCTAAACTTAAATAGTTCCTGGTCGTAGGATTACTAACTGGTAATTAATAATCCGCAAAGATCGGTACATACTATGCTTGCTTCATTATGAAGGATGTCTGTTCTCATAGACATTTGTGTGGTGACACTATAGCTAGTATGTAGGTGCTTATTATAGAATAAGTTCACTGAACATGACTCACACAGCTGAACAACTGATGGAGTTCACTCACGTGTCAGCAGTTGTTCATATAGTGATAGTTGTACAAGTATCCTTAGACTTGAGGTCATCATAGTCATCTGGTGTACTGAACTATGCTTTGGTTTAGTTCTTAGTCTCAAGGGACAATTATAAGGGCTCTACTGGGTATATGAATTTGTACACGAAGATAGTGTATGATCAATAAAGGATCTACCCCTTCCAGTGTAGGAAGAGAATGTTCAATGCTGATCCACTTATGTTAGTTCAGGAATCTCTGGCCAGAGTGAATGAAATTAGAAAGGAGTTTCTAATTTACTTTAAATAGAACTAAGCATAGTGAATGGGAAAGCAAGTGATTAAATAAGATAGGCTTGACACAAGTTCCATGCCATGTATTTAATCGTGACATTGCAGGGTAGAAGGAATTAATTGTACGGTAACTACTCACTGAATAGGTTCTTGGTATTCTAAGCAGTGAATTCGTATTATCCGGATAATCGCGATATGCTGAGAAGTATCCCTCACGATGTAGAATAAATATGATTAATTAATTAATCATATTTAATGAATTAGAGAATTTATATAAATAATGATAAAATAGTTTTATTATTATTTATTTCTACTACCGGCTTAATATTGAACCTACAGGGTCACACCATAAAAGAGAATGATTTAATGGTAGAGGAATTAATTAATAATGGCTGATAATTATTTATTTATGAAATAAATAATTAATTGGAAAATTTAATAATTGATTAAATGAGATTTAATTGATTATAAATTAATTACGAAAAGGTTCTTAAAATTATTAATTAAGAATTTAATTTTTGGAAATTAAATCAAGTGAGAGAATTATTTCTAAAGAGTTTAGAAAAAGGATTAATAATTAAAAGGTGTTTTAATTATTAGTGAGAATAATAAAGGGTTAATAATAATAATATTTTATGGGAAAATTTTCAACTGAAAATTTTGCCTATAAATATACTATTATAAACCCTATTTTTGCCTAAACCAAAAAGATTTACAAAACCCTAATTCTCTCTATCTCCTCCTCATTCATTACATCATTTTTCTTGGTGGATACCGGTGGAGTGCTTCACACTTGAGGAACAACTGCTAAGGATCTCCGTTCATCGTTCTTGGATCGCTATTAAAGACCTCCATCTTTCCATTAATGTAAACCTTCTTAAGGTAAACATACTGAACTACGAATTAAATATTATTTTTCGCATGGATCCTGCAGAGGGTTTCGGTTTTTTTAAGATTTAAGTTTACGTTTTTGCTGCGTTTATGTGCTAAAACCCCTTCAACCAGGAACCAACCGGGTCCGGGTTGAACACCGGCAGTTTCTGGAAACTGCCCAGATTCCGGCGGCGTTTGGCCGGACTCCGGCGATCCAAATCCTGGCCAAAACTAATTGTTTCGATCCAGTTTTTGATGGGGGTTCATCCTAAATCATTCTAAAACTCCGATTATGCTCATAATAGTAACACCAGCCTGCCAGAACTAAAACTCCGGCCAAACGGCCATGATTTCCGGTGAGCTCGAAATAAAACTGGTGAAATGGCTAATTCAATCATTTCTTGATAAAAATCTACAATCAATATACCAAAACAAAGCTTACAATACCTACAACCTATTCAGGTGATCCACAAACATCAAAAACTCATGAATAATCCTAAAATTCGAATTAAAAAAACTGATAAAGCCATATACTCGAACTTACTCAAATCTTAATCAAAACGAACAAAATAAAATGCCAAATTACTCCTTGTGATCCCAGAAATAATTATCAATCAACAAAAATAACAACCAAGTACTCACGAATTAAAAACGAATTTTAATAGCAAAAAAATGAAAAAAATGAAATCACAGAAGAGTTAACCTCGGTTTAAGATGTTGATATCAATAGATAGAGCGTGAAGAGAGATTCAAATCGACTATTCGAGCGTCACAAACGGATCCCAGAATCACCTTCAACTTTTGATTTTAATTTATAACCTCAAGAACACCCCCACTTGTTCTTGAATAATTTCTATTTTTCTGAATTTTTTTATAAAATAAAAAAATGAATAAATAAAATCAGATTCAGCTATTTATATTACTGTAAAATAAATAACCGAAAGTAAATAAGGGTGTTTTTATTCCCAAATTATAACAGTTAGATCCAAAAATAATAATTACGGGGAATAATTTTAAAACAATAAAATACAAAATTAATGTCAAAATTCCCCAAAAATTACGAATAATTCAAAAATGCAGAAATACTGGGTATCTGAAATATGAAAAATTTTATAAAAATAAAAAACACATATTTTGTGGGGATTAACGTCCCGATGGGGTCCCAGTTCGTTTATTTTTGAAAAACAAAATGATACTTAAATTAACAGAAAATTCCAAAAACACATAAAATACAATTAAATGCATATACATCGAGATAAAACAGGTACCTTGATAAAGACGCAATTAAATATGAATCCAGATTGCAAATCAATTCATATAATTGCAGTTTAAACACATATTAATTAATCAAAAAAATTTCTGGTTCACACGGAAACACAAATAGCATTTTAAAACACGTAATATCATGGCAGTAAACATTTTAACATATATAAATACATAATATTTATTTATTTAACATAAAATATTTACGTAATTTTCCCGGATATTACACCACAGAACCAGATCCCTCAAATTTTTAAGCGAGTATTTAAATCCCCTTCGAAAGGAAGATCTTAAATTTGAAAATGAGTTTTGGGATCCGCTCTAACTTTTAAAATCATTTTGAAGACTCAAAAATATTTTAAAGAATGTTTAGAGTAATGATGATTTAATAAAGTAAATCAGTCCCAATATATTAGAAAATATCTGAATATTATTATTTAAATAATATTCCCATAAAGGATAATCTTTATAAAATTATTGAAGTAGAAGTTTCAAAACTCATACGAAAGTACGATCCTTATTTGAATAATCGAAAATAAGTTTGATTATTATTCAAAACCATCGAATATACCTTATTCGATTAATAGTTATAGAAAACTATATATATATTGTGACGATTGAGAATTTTGCGTCGTAATTAAGTCAATAAAGTATGAGTTATGAGATGTGATTATAATTATGTGACTAAGTGATGATTAATCATCTTATCTGTATACTAGAGTTTAGGAGCGTGAATAAAAACGTTCCAATTTAAAGAGTCAGCTTAGAAGTTAAGCTGTGGTGTAGGGCCGTCAGATAGAATGGAACACGTCCTAATATGGAATTAAAGAATATAAAATGTGAATTATGTGTGATTGAATGAAATGAATGTGTAAATAAAGTATTATGTCCTAAGTGACGTGTTAATTGGTAAAAATAATGAGAAGCGTAATCGAAACGCTAAGCGTCGGGCCGTAAGGATGAACGTGACCCGATACGCGTAAAAGAGGATAAAGAATAAAGAGAGATAGATTCTATGATCAGACCTGAGTCGTTATATGACTGTATATGTGTGATTGCTTGACTGTGTGCATGACTATGTGTTCTGTGTCAATTTTGTGAATTTTAAAGGAATTACGTGATTTAAATAAAGGTTTAATTAACCTTCGCGTATTTTTTTAAAATCATTCGAGTAAGATAGAAACATGGGATTTGTTCTGTTATCTTCGTAATGGTCCTAGAGACTTTTTAAAAATGATGAGTGAATTTAATTATTGATCTTCGCATTTTTAAATTGATTTTATGTGGAAAATGTTATGATTAAAGCAAGTTTGCGAAATTCATATAAAATCAACCGTTCGCTCAAATTCTTATTATGAATAATGGATAAAAAGCTAATTTCGAGGCCTACGTGTTAAAAATGTCATTTTCAATAATTCTTGTCTTCCCGAGAGAGATATATTTTATATTTAGTCTTTGTTTTATTTTAGTAAAAAGATGGGACAAGTAAGAGTGAAAAAGGAATTAGAAGATTACCAAATTGCCCTTGTTTTTGAGTGCTATATAACCTCACTTCCTTCTTTTTCTTCTTCTTGCTTCCGTGACTTCATTTTTCTCTCTTCTCTCTTTTCTCTCCTTCTCTCACTCGAACACTCTCTCTCTCGGCTTTCTTCAATCTCTCTCGGTATACCTCCCTTTTCTATGATCAAACTCACCAATCATCCCTAAATCTTCTTGCTAAACAGTTATGTGTAGGTAGAAGTGTGTGCATGTGTGTATACCCACTTGCATGTCGATGTGTGTGTGTGTTGTGTGTGCTCGGTGTGTGTGTTCACCCGAGAACCACATGGTTCTTGTTATTGTTGTTGATGTCATCTTGTTTAAGCTGGATTCTTTGTAAATAAATGATATAGAAGATGTGCATATTAGTTATTTTGCGTAAGTGATGGAAATCGGGGGCTTCGTGGTTGGACACCCTCGAATGAGGGCACCACCGAGATGCCACCGCCACCGGTGATGAACTCCGGTGAACCGGTGGTGAGCCATGATGTTAAAAACTGAGCTCTACAATACCAAACACTTATTTCGATTATTGCATGTATCATTATTGAAAAACCCAAATGGTTTTGACCTTTGAAGATATTGATTTGAGTTAACTTGTTTAAAGTGATTATGGATGGTTATTAGATTAAAAAGGAATGAAATTGTTGTTGCATGCTAAGTTTAGGTTCGAATTTTGTGCTAATAAGAAGTGGAATTTGATTTGTGAGTTAATCTTGGTAAACACTAAGTTTATATGGCCTAAAAGTGATTGCATGTTAGTTTTAAAAGAAGATAAAGTTATGCATGTCATCGATTTGTCCTTGAGATGTAAATGTGAGATTTTGCCGAATGGGAATTGAGTTAAAAAGGGATTAATTTGATGAATAAATGGATGCATGTTGTGATTTAGGTGAAATTCGAATTCTTGGATTGTGTTAAGAAAATTAGTTGGTTTCATTGATAAGAATAAAGTGTTTGATATAATGATGAGTTGAAATTGAATTGCATGCGAGCATGTATGTATGATTTGGTTCGAATTATTGTTAATAAAAAGAGATGTTAATTTAATTGTTGGATTATGCTATGATTAAGGATGCATGGTGTAATTTTGAGAAATTTGATTGTATATATATATAATTATAATTCGAATTTTGATGATTAAAAGAAAGGAGAATGAATCTTTAATGGTTTTGAATGAGTTATGTGTTTATGTGAATTAAAGTGAGTATTTGGTTGATTTTGTGTGATAAGGCCGAATAGGCCATAGGGATTAAAAGTCAAAAAATTGGTTTTTATGATCAAAAGGATGATTGAAGGTGTATAAGTGAATATCTATGAATTTGTTTGCTTGATTATAGTATGTGGTCTGAATTAAGGAACAAAAGAAAAAGGGAACTCAGTTGATTGATTTTAAAAGATATAAGTGATAGTTATGAACGTAAATGTTTGGTTGTGAATAAATCTTGAACTCGTACGAGTTATAATAGTTTGGTTTGAGAAATAGCTAAGAATAAGCAAGTGTGCTTCAATTGTTAGGTATATAAGGATATAAAGTTATGAAAAAGAGATATGCTATGTGCTATGTGCTTATATGTATAAGCTATATTCGTATGCTCGAGTCAAAGATATAATCGAGTTATCGTATAGAGTGATCGTTCCGGGAACGAGAGTTGAGAATCTGATTAAGATTTTTGTTTTATTGTAGATTCAGAGCGTGAGGGCATTCATACTAGGAAAGGAAAGGATTTACTAGGTGGCAGTCGTTCAACCTTCACGAAAGCAAATTCAGGCAAGTTACTCTGATTACTTGTGTAAATGGTTATAAAGAGAATGTTGTTCATACCATGTAGAGTATTGAACTATTTAAATATGAAACCCTTGTTTTATGAAACCCTAATATTGATTTGAAGTACCCTTATTCTTGATAACCTGTTATTGATAAGCCTGTTGATTTCACCCTTTGATAATCTGTCTTTTCTGTTCAAGTTACCTATTAAGCCTTGAATCATATTGAACCTTTTGATTAATTTTTGTCACCCATGTTTAATGATACCCTGTTTCTCTTGATCACCCTATTGATCCCTAAATCAATGACGATCCTTCTAATTTAGCGCCTTGTTATCCTTGATACAGAATTCTTGTGAATGGTTCCTTGCGTATCTTTGAATCACTCCCTAAACTTTGTTTCCTTAAAAATCTGATTTAAGAATGAGTTTCGACTTGAAAGAGTCCGAATGATTTCAAATGTTTGGTAATGATAAAATGGATTTTAGAAAACCTATTTGTTTTTCCAACTCAAGGTTTTCCAAATGAATTTCTGATGGATTGGATTGGGACGTAAGAGGCTAGTGGGACTAGTCCAGGCATGGTAAGAGGCTAGCGGGGCTAGTCCAACTTAAGGCTGAAATTATGCCGATTGGTACCTTAAAGACCAGAATGGAGGTCGATACGGGCTGATCACCCGTATATAATGAAATGGAAAGATAAAGTGATCCAATCAAGGGTTCTAAGTGATTATTTAAAAACGGAACTGAAACTTTTGTTCAGTAAATTGATTTTGAAAATGAAAATGGTTTATATTGCTTTGAAAAGAGTTGATTATGTCATTGTGGAGCTTAAAGCTCGAGAACCCTGATTCTTGAAATTGTTGATCATATGATTGATTCTATATCTGGAATTACTGTTGCTTTCCTCTATCGAAAGATCTATTTTGATCCTATAATGATTTGTAATGAATGTCGACTTTCGTCCTGCTTTGAGCCTTGTTCCTTGAAAGCCCTATACTATTCTTCAGAAACCTTTCCTTAACCCAAAAAGATGGAAATCTGCCACCTAGGTTAAATAAAGTAGAATTCCCTAGTTTGTTAAAGCATATTGTGATTTGATATTGTAGAACTCTATATAGTTACTTGCTGAGTTTTATACTCATTTGTTTTATCTTAATCTAACCATGGCAGTTAAGCAAGAAGATGGCCAGGCTTAGGCGCACTGCTCGTAAGAGCGTACCTGGTGGTCCCTACCGTGTTGAGGGCTTCCGGTTGCCAGAGCAGGTAGTGGTATTTGTGAGTGAGTTCGTGCCTAGAAAGAAGTGTATAAAGATACAATGGGTTATCTGTCAGTTCCCAGCCGGAATCGATATTGGTTATTTAATAATATTTTGGGCTTGTAAGTTATATTTTATGATTGGTAGTTGTAATCTTGTCTCATACTTTATCCTGTTGATCCTGTTAGTAGTTAATCGGAGTTTATGCATATTTAATTACTAGATTAGAGGTGTGTGAGTCCTCATTTCCTAACCCTGAGATTGAGGGCGTCACAAGTTGGTATCAGAGCTACCGGATCTAGTCCCTTAGATAAGTTAGGATTTAAAAAGGGGTATTTTGGGAATATATCTATATCGCGAGAGAGTTCGACTCATATAGAGTTGAGTTAGACTATTAGGTATAGTCTAAGGAAAATGTTGATTGGTAAAGCGGAAACTAGAGTTAGGGTGTGAGTTAGCTGAAAGCTTTATTTAACCCTAACATTGTTTTTTTGGTTGCTGTTTTGTGTTTTCTCTCAGGATCCTAGTAGTGGTAGTGACTCAGACTCAGAGATTAGTTTGACTGGTACCCCTGTCAACCCTATTCCACCCTCTCCAGAGGAGCCTGTGTATGTTAGTTCAGACCCAGAGGAGGACCCTTCTGAGAGTAGTGAGATCCCCATGCAGATTTCACCCTTGAGTCCTGATTTAGAGACCCCTGCCCCTGAGCCAGAGTCTGAAATGCCTAAGACTGTTCCTGTCAGTGTTGGTGGCAAGTTAGCCCAGGATCGAGACTTTGTTACTCCCGCATTTCTGAGTTGGGAGCATTGGTGGATAGACTAGCCAGAGAGTCTAGGTAGAGTGCTTCTATTATGGATGATGAGTGGCGAGTTCGGGTGAAGATGGTGGAGCAGGTTGCCAGGATGAGATTGGATGAGGGACCATCCACTTGTGATGCTGATGCTGAGGCCCGGAGGCTGCATAAGATCATTCGCTGGATGTTGGTTGTGTTGAGAGAGATTCTAGATGATTAGACGGGACTGTTGGTTCAGCCCGTAGATTATTGTTGTTTTTCAGCGCCGGTAGGCTTTGGGATACTTGGTCAGATACCGGGATCCCTTTTCATGTATCTTGTTGTAATTTCAGACCAGTGTAGTAGTAATAGTACTAGTTGGAAGTTAGGGGTAAATAAAGGGATGTTTTCCAGTTTTTTCCTCTGTTTAACCCTGCTATTTATTATACCTTATTGCAGAACCTTAAAATCCAGAATATTCTCTATGTAACCTTTGTTTAAATAATTCTATTGTCTTGCTTTCCATTGTGCACCTTGATTATCTTATAAACTGTTCACAATACCATGTTTTCATACAACCATGTTTGAAAGTTCATAAAACCCTATTCCGTGCCATGATAAAACAACACTGATATGAGAAATTATATAGTAATAAAGATTGCATGTGCAAAATTGGGTAAAACTTAAAACCCACAAAAGAGATTTCATAGAAACTGTTGTTATATATACATGCCATGCTATCGTATTGCTAAATAATTGCTCAATCAGGTTTGTAAGAAATGGTCAACTCACCAGATGACCAAGAAGAAGAAATTCCCACCCAAGACCTAGAAATAAACCCAGAAACCACTATGATGAGCAGACTTGCTCAGCTTTTGCAACAACCTGTGGCCCCTAAAGTTGGAAATTTCAAGCACTTTCAATCTGTTCATCCCCTAGAGTTCTTAGGTTTTCCAGACCCGATTAAAGCTCAGTCGTGGTTAAGAGAGATGGAAAAAGCCTCTGAGTTAGCAGAAGTTAAGGATGATAAGAAAGCTTAGTACGCAAGTTATTATCTGAAAGATGAAGCAAGTTTCTGGTGGGAGTCTTATAAGGCGTTGTTGGAAGGCAAAGACTTATCTTGGGAGAAGCTCACCGAGATGTTTTTGGAAAAGTATTTGCCAAGCTATATGCAAGATCAATTAGAGATGAAATTTTTGGATCTTAGACAGGAAGAAATGTCGGTAGCAGAATATGAAGTGAAGTTTTCAGAATTGTCTAGATTCGTACCTGAGTACGTGAATATAGAAGCGAAGAAGGCTAAGAGGTTCCAACAGGGACTTAAGCCGTGGATTAGGAGTCAAATAGCAATGTTGGAAATTAAGAATTATACTGCTTTGGTTCAGAAAGCAATGATAGTGGAAGGTGAGCGGGAAGCTGCCCGAAGAGAAAATGAAGGAAGAAAGAGGAAGTTTGAAAGCTCTAAGCAAGAGCAAGGAAGCTCAAAGTTCAGAGGGAAGTTTGGGAAAAGTGGTGGAGGTCAGAACCAAAAGTTCCAGAAGTTTAGACCCGGGAATGGAGCTCAGAAGAACCGTTTCCAGAAAGCTGGACAACCGGGGAAAGAGACACCCGGGGAGGTTTAATAAGCTGGATATAACGTGTTTTAAGTGCAACCAGAAGGGGAATTATTCTTCAGAATGTCCAAGTGGAGCGAAGAAGCCTGATTTGGCTTGTTTCAAGTGTGGCAAAATGGGCCATATGGCCAGGAATTACAAGGAGCCTGTGCAAAAGGCTAATGTTCTCAGAATTGCTGGACCGCCATCTCTCCCAGCACCATCAGCTCAACCCAGAGCTAGAACCTTTAACATGACAATGAAAGATGCGGTGCAAGATATGGACGTGGTAGCAGGTATGCTTGTTATAAACTCAGTAGAAGTAAAAGTTTTGATGGATTCTGGAGCAACTAGATCTTTTATCTCTGAAAGTATTCTTGATAAGTTAAATTTTGTTGCGTACCCTCTAGAGCCTAATTTGATTATAGAGGTAGCAAATCAAGAGAAAGTTATTGTTAATAAGATTTGTCCTAATTGTGATATGTCTATAGAAGGTCGGCACTTTTCTGCTGACTTAATTCCTTTTAAGTTGGGAGAATTTGAGGTTATACTAGGAATGGATTGGTTGTCAAACCATGAGGCGTAAATAGAATGTAAAAGTAAGAAGGTGAAGTTAAGAACCAAGGATGGTGAGGTAGTGATATTTAAAGGAAAGAGGCAAGAGAAGAAATTTCTAACGGCTATTGAGGTAAGAAGATTAATACGTCAAGGATGCGAAGTTTATTTGGCTCATGTCCTGGACGTGGAAAAAGAATCTGTGAAGATCGGGGATATTCTGGTAGTAAGAGATTTTCCAGATGTGTTTCCTGATGAATTGCCTGGACTACCTCCAGACAGAGAGATCGAGTTTACGATTGACTTGGCTCCTGGTACGGAACCAGTGTCGAAAGCTCCCTATCGCATGGCGCCGGTCGAGATGAAGGAATTGGCATCTCAGTTGCAAGAGTTTTTGGAAAAAGGAGTAATCCGACCGAGTGTATCCCTGTGGGGCGCACTGGTGTTATTTGTAAAGAAAAATGGATGGAAGTATGCGGTTGTGCATCGATTACCGTGAGCTGAATAAGTTGACGATTAAGAATAAGTATCCTCTACCGCGGATCGATGACTTGTTTGACCAGTTAAAATGAGCTTCGTGTTTCTCAAAGATTGATTTAAGATCTGGGTATCATCAGTTAAAGATTAAAGTGGAAGATATACCCAAGACAGCGTTCCGAACGAGATACGGACACTATGAGTTTTTGGTAATGGCATTTGCCTTAACGAATGCACCAGCTGCATTTATGGATCTTATGAACAGAGTATTCAAGCAGTATTTGGATAAGTTCGTTATCGTGTTTATCGACGATATACTAATTTACTCAAAGACGGAAGAAGATCATAAGGAGCATTTGAGAATTTCCTTGGAAATTCTGTGAAAAGAGAAGCTGTATGCGAAGTTTTCAAAGTGTGAATTTTGGCTAAAAGAAGTGCAATTTCTTGGACATGTAGTGAATAAAGAAGGAATTAAAGTGGACCCAGCCAAGATAGAAGCTATAATAAATTGGGAAAGACCCAAAACTCCGACGGAAGTCAGAAGTTTTCTGGGATTAGCCGGATATTATAGGAGATTCGTGAAAAATTTCTCAAAGATTGCCGTTCCGTTGACAAAACTGACGAGAAAGAACGAGAAGTTTGTTTGGACAGAAAGGTGCGAGGAAAGTTTTCAAGAATTAAAGAAGAAATTAGTAACCGCCCCAGTGTTGGTATTACCAGATGACAAAGGGGAATTTATGATATTCAGTGATGCTTCATATAAAGGACTTGGATGCGTGTTAATGCAACACGGGAAGGTAATAGCATATGCATCAAGGCAACTCAAGCCGCACGAGCAGAAGTATCCAACGCACGATTTGGAATTGGCAGCAATTGTGTTTGCCCATAAAATTTGGAAGCATTATTTGTACGGGGAAAAGTGCGAGATTTACACGGACCATAAAAGTTTAAAGTATATCTTTACTCAGAAAGAATTGAATATGCGACAAAGAAGGTGGTTGGAATTGATCAAAGATTATGATTGTGCGATAAACTATCATCCTGGAAAGGCGAATGTGGTAGCTGATGCTTTAAGTCAAAAAGAAAGATTGAATATGTTAACGTCATCGGAAGAATTAATCAAAAACTTTGAAAAGATGGAAATAGAGGTGCAGCCTCCAGAATGTGGAGGTGAAGCTATACATGCAATGCTGTTTCAACTCGAGATTTTGGAAAAGATTCGATGCTGTCAAGAGCAAGTGATGAATCGTGAAAAGGAGAAGTTGACGGGAGAAGAAATTAAAGCTCAAAAGGATGGAAAAGGGATATACCGGGTTAACTCACGTATTTGGATACCTAATGTCGTGGAAATAAAGCACGAGATTTTGCAAGAAGCGCATAACTCGAGATTTTCAATTCACCCCGGGAGTACGAAGATGTACCAGGATTTAAAAGAAAATTATTGGTGGCCAAACATGAAAAAGGAAATTGCGGAATGGATAAGTAAATGTTACACGTGCCAAAGAGTTAAAGCGGAACATCAAAGGCCAAGTGGATTGCTTCAGCCACTGGACATACCCGAATGGAAATGGGAACATATAGCGATGGATTTCGTGGTAGGATTACCTAAAACCAAGTCAAATCACGATGCGATTTGGGTGGTAATCGATCGGTTGACAAAGTCAGCACATTTCTTGCCGATAAATGAAAGGTTTTCATTAGAGAAGTTGGTCAAATTGTATCTGGATGAGATCATGATGCGTCAAGGAGTTCCTGTATCTATCGTGTCTGATAGAGATCCAAGATTTAATTCAAGATTTTGGCGACAATTCCATGATCATTTGGGAACAAAATTGAAAATGAGTACGACATATCATCCGCAGACAGACGGACAAAGTGAAAGGACAATTCAGATGATTGAAGACATATTGCGAACCTATGCAATAGATTTCAAAGGAAATTGGGATGATCATTTGCCCTTAATTGAGTTTTCCTATAACAACAGTTATCACGCGAGTATTGGCATGCCGCCTTATGAAGCTTTGTAAGGAAGAAAGTGTAGATCCCCTACTTATTGGGACGAAGTTGGTGAGCGCAAGTTAATTGGCCCAGAGCTAGTTCAGCAAACGAAGGAAAAGGTTGAAATGATTCGAAAGAGATTAATTGCAGCTCAAGATCGATAAGCAAAGTACGCAAATCAAGTACAGAAAGATGTGCAATTCGAAACTGGAGATAAAGTCTTGTTGAAGATATCTCCTTGGAAAGGTTTACTCGCTTCGGAAAGAAAGGAAAGCTGAGCCCAAGGTACATTGGACCATTTGAAGTATTACGACAAGTTGGGAAAGTGGCATATGAATTGGCGCTACCGCCGCAAATGCAACATCTGCACAATGTGTTTCATGTATCTCTTCTGAAGAAGTATAATGCTGATGTGAGCCATGTGATCGAGTTGGAACCAGTGGAAATCCAACCAGATTTGTCCTATGTGGAACAGCCAGTGCGAATTTTGGATCGAAAAGAAAGGACGCTTAGAAATAAAGTTGTACCTCTAGTTAGAGTGTTGTGGAGAAATCCATTAGTCGAAGAATCGACATGGGAATTAGAAAGCGAAATGAAAAAAAGTATCCCCATATATTTGCTTAGATTAGATTCTGGGGACAAAATCCTTTTAAGGAGGGTAGATTGTGACGACTGAGAATTTTGCGTCGTAATTAAGTCAATAAAGTATGAGTTATGAGATGTGATTATAATTATGTGACTAAGTGATGATTAATCGTCTTATCTGTATACTAGAGTTTAGGAGCGTGAATAAAAACGTTCCAATTTAAAGAGTCAGCTTAGAAGTTAAGCTGTGGTGTCGGGCCGTCAGGTAGAACGGACCCCGTCCTAATATGGAATTAAAGAATATAAAATGTGAATTATGTGTGATTGAATGAAATGAATGTGTAAATAAAGTATTATGTCCTAAGTGACGTGTTGATTGGTAAAAATAATGAGAAGCATAATCGAAACGCTGAGCGTCGGGCCGTCAGGATGAACTTGACCCGGTACGCGTAAAAGAGGATAAAGAATAAAGAAGGATAGATTCTATGATCAGACCTGAGTCGTTATATGACTGTATATGTGTGATTGCTTGACTGTGTGCATGACTATGTGTTCTGTGTCAATTTTGTGAATTTTAAAGGAATTACGTGATTTAAATAAAGGTTTAATTAACCTTCGCGCATTTTTATAAAATCATTCAAGTAAGATAGAAACATGGGATTTGTTCTGTTATCTTCGTAATGGTCCTAGAGACTTTTTAAAAATGATGAGTGAATTTAATTGTTGATCTTCGCATTTTTAAATTGATTTTATGTGGAAAATGTTATGATTAAAGCAAGTTTGCGAAATTCATATTAAATCAACCGTTCGCTCAAATTCTTATTATGAGTAATGGATAAAAAGCTAATTTCAAGGCCTACGTGTTAAAAATGTCATTTTCAATAGTTCTTGTCTTCCCGAGAGAGATATATTTTATATTTAGTCTTTGTTTTATTTTAATAAAAAGATGGGACAAGTAAGAGTGAAAAAGGAATTAGAAGATTACCAAATTGCCCTTGTTTTTGAGTGCTATATAACCTCACTCCCTTCTTTTTCTTTCTTCTTCTTGCTCCCGTGACTTCATTTTTCTCTCTTTTCTCTTTTCTCTCCTTCTCTCACTCGAACACTCTCTCTCTCTCGGCTTTCTTCAATCTCTCTCGGTATACCTCCCTTTTCTTTCATCAAACTCATCAATCATCCCTAAATCTTCTTGCTAAACACTTATGTGTAGGTAGAAGTGTGTGCATGTGTGTATACCCACTTGCATGTCGATGTGTGTGTGTGTTGTGTGTGCTCGGTGTGTGTGTTCACCCGAGAACCACATGGTTCTTGTTATTGTTGTTGATGTCATCTTGTTTAAGCTGGATTCTTTGTAAACAAATGATAGAGAAGATGTGCATGTTAGTTATTTTGCGTAAGTGATGGAAATCAGGGGCTTCGTGGTTGGACACCCTCGAATGAGGGCACCACCGAGATGCGACCGCCACCGGTGATGAACTCCGGTGAACCGGTGGTGAGCCATGATGTTAAAAACTGAGCTCTACTATACCAAACACTTATTTCGATTATTGCATGTGTTATTCTTGAAAAACCCAAATGGTTTTGATCTTTGAAGATATTGATTTGAGTTAACTTGTTTAAAGTGATTATGGATGGTTATTAGATTAAAAAGGAATGAAATTGTTGTTGCATGCTAAGTTTAGGTTCGAATTTTGTGCTAATAAGAAGTGGAATTTGATTTGTGAGTTAATCTTGGTAAACACTAAGTTTATATGGCCTAAAAGTGATTGCATGTTAGTTTTAAAAGAAGATAAAGTTATGCATGTCATCGATTTGTCCTTGAGATGTAAATGTGAGATTTTGCCGAATGGGAATTGAGTTAAAAAGGGATTAATTTGATGAATAAATGGATGCATGTTGTGATTTAGGTGAAATTCGAATTCTTGGATTGTGTTAAGAAAATTAGTTGGTTTCATTGATAAGAATAAAGTGTTTGATATAATGATGAGTTGAAATTGAATTGCATGCGAGCATGTATGTATGATTTGGTTCGAATTATTGTTAATAAAAAGAGATGTTAATTTAATTGTTGGATTATGCTATGATTAAGGATGCATGGTGTAATTTTGAGAAATTTGATTGTATATATATATAATTATAATTCGAATTTTGATGATTAAAAGAAAGGAGAATGAATCTTTAATGGTTTTGAATGAGTTATGTGTTTATGTGAATTAAAGTGAGTATTTGGTTGATTTTGTGTGATAAGGCCGAATAGGCCATAGGGATTAAAAGTCAAAAACTTGGTTTTTATGATCAAAAGGATGATTGAAGGTGTATAAGTGAATATCTATGAATTTGTTTGCTTGATTATAGTATGTGGTCCGAATTAAGGAACAAAAGAAAAAGGGAACTCAGTTGATTGATTTGAAAAGATATAAGTGATCGTTATGAACATAAATGTTTGGTTGTGAATTAATCTTGAACTCGTACGAATTATAATAGTGTCGTTTGAGAAATAGCTAAGAATAAGCAAGTGTGCTTCGATTGTTAGGTATATAAGGATATAATGTTACGAAAAAGAGATATGCTATGTGCTATGTGCTTATATGTATAAGCTATATTCGTATGCTCGAGTCAAAGATATAATCGAGTTATCGTATAGAGTGATCGTTCCGAGAACGAGAGTTGAGAATCTGATTAAGATTTTTGTTTTATTGTAGATTCGGAGCGTGAGGGCATTCAGACTAGGAAAGGAAATGATTTACTAGGTGGTAGTAGTTCAACCTTCAGGAAAGCAAATTCAGGCAAGTAACTCTGATTACTTGTGTAAATGGTTATAAAGAGAATGTTGTTCATACCATGTAGAGTATTGAACTGTTATATATGAAACCCTTATTCTATGATACCCTGATATTGATTTGAAGTACCCTTGTTCTTGATAACCTGGTATTGATAAGCCTGTTGATTTCACCCTTTGATAATCTGTCTTTTCTGTTCAAGTTACCTATTAAGCCATGAATCATATTGAACCTTTTCATTATTCTTGTCACCCCTATTTAATGATACCCTGTTTCTCTTGATCACCCTATTGATCCCTAAATCAATGCTGATCCTTCTAATTTAGCGCCTTGTTATCCTTGATACAGAATTCTTATGAATTGTTCCTTGCGTATCTTTGAATCACTCCCTGAACTTTGTTTCCTTAAAAATCTGATTTAAGAATGAGTTTTGACTTGAAAGAGTCCGAATGATTTCAAATGTTTGGTAATGATAAAATGGATTTTAGAAAACCTATTTGTTTTTCCAACTCAAGGTTTTCCAAATGAATTCCTGATGGATTGGATTGGGACGTAAGAGGCTAGTGGGACTAGTCCAGTCATGGTAAGAGGCTAGCGGGGCTAGTCCAATTAAGGCTGAAATTATGCCGATTGGTACCTTAGAGACCGGAATGGAGGTCGATACGGGCTGATCACCGGTATATAATGAAATGGAAAGATAAAGTGATCCAATCAAGGGTTCCAAGTGATTATTTAAAAAGGGAACTGAAACTTTTGTTCAGTAAATTGATTTTGAAAATGAAAATGGTTTATATTGCTTTGAAAAGAGTTGATTATGTCATTGTGGAGCTTAAAGCTCGAGAACCCTGATTCTTAAAATTGTTGATCATATGATTGATTCTATATCTTGAATTACTGTTGCTTTCCTCTATCAAAATATCTATTTTGATCCTATAATGATTTGTGATGAATGTCGGCTTTCGTCCTGCTTTGTGCCTTGTTCCTTGAAAGCCCCATACTATTCTTCAGAAACCTTTCCTTAACCTAAAAAGATGGAAATCTGGCACCTAGGTTAAATAAAGTAGAATGCCCTAGTTTGTTAAAGCATATTGTGATTTGATATTGTAAAACTCTATATAGTTACTTGCTGAGTTTTATACTCATTTGTTTTGTCTTAATCTAACCATGACAGTTAAGCAAGAAGATGGCCAGGCTTAGGCGCACTGCTCGTAAGAGCGTACCTGGTGGTCCCTATCGTGTTGAGGGCTTCCGGTTGCCAGAGCAGCTAGTGGTATTTATGAGTGAGCTCGCGCCTAGAAAGAAGTGTATAAAGATACAATGGGTTATCTGTCGGTTCCCAGCCGGAATCGATATTGGTTATTTAATAATATTTTGGGCTTGTAAGTTATATTTTATGATTGGTAGTTGTAATCTTGTCTCATACTTTATCCTGTTAATCCTGTTAGTAGTTAATCGGGGTTTATGCATATTTAATTACTAGATTAGATGTGTGTGAGTCCTCATTTCCTAACCCCGAGATTGAGGGCGTCACAAGTTGGTATCAGAGCTACAGGATCTAGTCCCTGAGACAAGTTAGGATTTAAAAAGGGGTATTTTGGGAATATATCTATATCGCGAGAGAGTTCGACTCATATAGAGTTGAGTTAGACTATTAGGTATAGTCTAAGGAAAGTGTTGATTGGTAAAGCGGAAACTAGAGTTAGGGTGTGAGTTAGCTGGAAGCTTTATTTAACCCTAACATTGTTTCTTGGTTGCTATTTTGTATTTTCTCTCAGGATCCTAGTAGTGGTAGTGACTCAGACTCAGAGATTAGTTTGACTGGTACCCCTGTGGACCCTATTCCACCCTCTCCAAAGGAGCCTGTGTATGTTAGTTCATACCCAGAGGAGGACCCTTCTGAGAGTAGTGAGATCCCTATGCAGATTTCACCCTTGAGGCCTGATTCAGAGACCCCTGCCCCTGAGCCAAAGTCCGAGATGCCTAAGACTGTTCCTATCAGTGTTGGTGGAAATTTAGCCTAGGATCGAGACTTTGTGTACTCCCGCATTCCTGAGTTGGGAGCATTGGTGGATAGACTAGCCAGAGAGTCTAGGCAGAGTGCTTCTGTTATGGATGATGAGTGGCGAGTTCGGGCAGGTTGCCAGGAGGAGATTGGATGAGGGACCATCCACTATGAGAAATTATGTAGTAATAAGGATTGCATGTGCAAAATTGGGTAAAACTTAAACCCATAAAAGAGATTTCATAGAAACTGTTGTTATATATTAATGCCATGCTATCGTATTGCTAAATAATTGCTCAATCAGGTTTAGAAAAATGTTCACCTTTGGGTCCCCTACACTAAGGGTATACGCAACTACTGCTTATCTCTAGCATAGGTGTTATACAATTTATAAGTATTTCAATTGATAAAAGAATATCAAGATTTCACAACATGCTCCAATATATCGCAAGATTTGCTAATAACAGTCATGCACTTATCTCAAGATAATGCATCAATATATTTACATCACAATAACAGTATAACGGGTAGAAAACTTGCCTGAGTGTTCCAGGATAGACTTAAGCTTAGAGTGGGTCCGGTAATCTATGAACAACAACATAATACGGAATTAGACCACGGTCGCTTAAGAAACTAGTCAAAACTCACTCATACCCTAACGGTTGCTTATACGCTTAACGATTTGCGTTAATCGCTTGCATACCCTCGGCTCCACCAATTTTAATAAATTAACCGTTATGAATTTTAAGGCGACTCTTTTGTGAATACTCTACCAACTGATCAATTAACCTTACATAATTGTTTCGTACTCCAATTAGTCATTTAAGGGCTTTAATCAAGGTTTCAAAGTAAGGCGAGGGGGAATGGTTCATTCACGAAACGCCGTTACATAAAATGGTCGTTTCTCCTAAACTGTACATCGGATCTAAGCAAACCACATATTAAAACGAAGCTTACGACACGATCTAGCTAAACCTGGAAAATTTACAGATTAGACAGTTAGCTATCTATCCCGAACACTAAGAACAAGCAGTTGTATGAAAACGGGCATTACGACAGCTATGTTTACGCGATTAACAAAGTTTACACTACTCCAATCAACCACAAATCAACTCACAACCACCAATACAAACAAAATTCATCCAAACCTTACTACATCAGTCCATAACCTCATGATTTTCCCAACTCATTCAATCACAAAAGAGCTACTAACTATACTTAAGGTTCATTAACCAATAACCAAGATTTATAACTCAAAATCACTACAAATCCATCCAAACTCTAAACATACAATAATCATCCTTCTCATGAACTATATTATTCAAAACCACTCCTAAATACTCAAAGTAAAGCTTAGGTTATGAGGTTTTTCCTTCCTTGGTGAGTAGAAGTAACTAAGAAGCTTTGAATAGCCCTTGCAAGTCCTTACCAAAGCTAAATCTAACCAAAAACACAAGATCAAACAATTTAAAATTATTGAAAAAACTATTCACTCTCTTCTTCAATGATTTATTGAAAAATATTTTGAAGGAATTGGTAGCTTAAACTCCTAGGATATCCATAACTAATCATAAGGAACCTTGGATAATTACCTTGCAATTCAACAAAGCTTGGATCTTGAATTTTTGGATTTTCTTCTTTCTAAAAAAAAGAAAAGATGAGAGCTTCTCTTCTTGGAAGCAAAGTCAACTTTTTAATTTTTGTGTTATGATATTTTTCTTGGTTGATTTCCTTTTTGGCTTGGCAATTTTTGATCTTTTACCATGGTAACTTTTACTTGGCCAAGAATCATCCAACAAAACACTTCTTCTTGTCATGCTTATGTCACCATGCTTGTATCATCTTGTTAACACATGTCTTCTCCTTGTTGGTGTGATGACATCATAATCCACTAACCTCTTTGATTAACCCTTAATTACTTGGCTAATGACCGCTTACCTGTTATACGGTTCGCATAACTTTCATTCTCATTTGTCGTTTGAGGGATCATATCCGGGATCTTATTACTTGGGTTCCCCTAAACCTTTCTCAATATTTTTATTCCTTTTATGATCCTCTCTTATAATCCTTAAATTTAAATCCTTTTAATCATGTTACCTTATACTCAATTCTTTTCGATATCTGGTGGATTTTCGGGAAAAATAAAAATGTCCGGATTCGAATTCTAACGACCTTTACGTACACTCATTTACTTTATGGAATACTAATATGATCTTAGAATTTTAATAACAGTACCCTGTTAGGAATATGTTGTGAACTTGATGATTTCATTAACAAAACACCTTAGTAGATTCAACTTAGTGAATAATGTAGCACTCAACGGATAAGGAATATAGTCCCGACGGATGACTCAATATAGTCCCGACGGAAGATGATTTGATATCCATCGAGTGAGTAGCTTATGTAAAAATAAGTCATGTAGCACATTTTTGCAAACACCATTGTATAGATTTTGTAGTAGCATATAAGTTATGATGACTTTAATTAGATATGCAGAATAGGTTGATTAATTGTACATAGATGATGTCTTGTAATTTTGCATAAATGAAATAAGTCAAGTGCCAAATAGCTACTCGACGGATGATCAACAAGGCAACCCGACGGATGATCATATACCCGACGGATGATAAATTCAAACATTTATTGACAGTAACAACACAGTCACATGCGTTGAGTGTATGCAAAAGGAATGTGGAAGCGTATTCAACTGTTTTTTTGAGAACAAAGAAGCATTTCCATTTCTATACTATTATGAAGATATTCAAAGGTGTTGGAATAGAGTAATAAAGCAGCATAGTTTTAGACTTGATAGGTTTTGTTTTATTATCTTATCTTATTACTGTGTAATCTTGGTGATATATAAACCAAGAGTAGCAAATAGAACAACAACAAGACTAAGCAAGTATTTTTCTCAGAGAAACAATTGTAAGCTGAATCCTTTAGCATTTCTCTGTAAGTTTAGTTGTTCTTGTTTGTAAGCAGCTGTGAGCTATTCAAGCTTCACAGAGTTCTCTTGATATATATATATATATATATATATCTGGTGGATACATTCAAATCCACCAGAAATTTTAAAGACTTGTGTTTTTATTACTTTGTGTTTTGATTCATATTTAACTTGTCATTCCGCACTTTGCAAATCAAAACACTAACATATATATTTTAAGTTAGAACATTTTATAATTCAGAAAAAGTTTCAAGAATTCTGTAATTCTTGTTGCATTGTTAGGGACTAACAATTGGTATCAGAGCAAGCTCTTGAAGAATAAAGAGTTTAAAGATCACAACAAACAGCAAGATGAACAAGAAGGATGTTAGAGTCAAGATTCCTTTTCTGGAAAAAGATAATTACCATCACTGGAAGGTAAAGATGCAGCTCCATTTACTTTCTCAAGATGAGGTCTATGTGGATTGCATAGAGAGAGGCCCTCATGTACCAATGAGAGCTGCAACTGGAAATGAGCCATTAGTTCCCAAGCCAAGACATGAATAGTCAGATCCTAATATTGAACAAGTCAGGAAAGACAAGAAGGCCATAAATATTCTGTTCAATGGAGTTGATGGTGACATATTTGACAACATCATCAATTACAAAACTGCCAAGGAAGTTTGGGATACGATTCCTATTATCTGTGATGGAACTGAACAAGTTAGAGAAAATAAAATGCAGCTGCTAATTCAGCAATATAAGCACTTTCATTGTGAAGATAGTAAATCTCTCAATAATATTTTTAGTATATTTCAAAACTACTAAATGCTATGAAGTTGCATGAAAGAGTCTATCAGACAAAAGACTCCAATCGTAAGTTCCTTGGATCTCTTCCAAAGGAATGGAAACCAATGACAGTCTCATTGAGAAACTCTCAAGATTATAAGGAGTTTACTTTGGAGAGATTGTATGGCATCCTGCAAACTTATGAGCTTGACTAGAACAAGATGAGAGGATGGAGAAAGGAAAGAAGAAAGGAGGGTCCATTGCACTGGTTGTTGATTTAGAGAAAGAGAAGGAAATGAAGATAGAAGTTGTTGAGTCTACTTCAAAGGTCTGTGAAAACATGGGCAAAGGGCTGGTGGCAGAAAATGAAGATTTATTGAGCCAAGATGATATGGATGACATTGATAAACATCTAGCCTTTCTTTCCAAAAGATTTTCCAAGCTCAATTTCAAGAAGAACTTTGGAGCAGCTAAGACAAATATAAACATGGTGGATAAATCAAAATTCAAATATTTCAAATGTGGCTTGGCAGGGCACTTTGCCTGTGAGTTTAGAAAGTCAGATTCCAGCAAGAAGAAGTTTGAGCCTGTGGATTATAAAAAGAAATATTTTGAGTTGCTCAAACAAAAGGTAAGGGATTTCATTACACAAGAAAATGACTGGGCAGCAGATGGCCTGGATGAGGATGAGGATGTCAGCTATGTCAATCTAGCCCTAATGGCCAAGTTTGATGAAACAGAGACAAGTTCTTCAAGTAATCAGGTAATCATCACTAACCTTGCACATTTATCTAAAGCTAAGTGTAATGATGCAATAAATGACATGTCTACAGAATTTTATCATTTACGAGTTACACTTAAGTCCCTCACTAAGGAAAATGCTAAAATCAAAGTAAATAATTTTTTTAAGTGAGAGAAATAATGTGCTAGAGTCTCAGTTTATTGAATTTGAAAAACTGAGAATTGAGTGTAAGATTGCTGAGGATGAATTAACTAAGTCCTTGAAGAAAGAAGAGATTTCGAAGAAGCAGCTTGAACGAGAACAGGAGGTGATTAAGGCATGGAAAACATCTAGAGATGTTCATGCTCAAATCACCAAAGTTCAAGGTATTGAGTCCTTTTGTGATGCAGCCTGGAAGAAGAATAAGGAGAAGCTGTAATCCAATTTGGTTTAAGGATTACTAACAGATGTGGACTCGACGGATGATGAATGATGAAAGTCATCCGTCGAATAATCAAAAGGATTATCCGTCGAGTGACATAAATCCTCATCTGTCGGCTGTGAGCAAACCTGTGAGTAAAGCCAAACTTGCCAAGTTAAATGAAAAATATGGATCAGTTTCCAAAAACTTCATTTCGGGAGAATCTAGTCAAGTAAGGAAGGAGAAGAAATTGAATGTTGATCATCTGTCTATCAAGCAATTGAATGACAGACTATAAAAGATTGAGGTTAAAACAGAGGCTAAAAAGAAAAACAATAGAAATGGTAAAGTAGGGATTAAAAAACATAACAACTACACACCTGATAAGTATGCTCCAAGAAAAATTTGTGTTAAGTGTGGTAGTGTAAATCATCTGTCTGTTAATTGCAAAACTGCCATGCCTACTTTCATATCTGTGCCACCTCCTTTACCCATCATAAATGCCATGCCTTCTATGCCTATGGATGCTATGTCTACACAAAATATGAATGTACAATTTGCTAATATGCCATTTGCACCTAATCCTTATCATGCTGCATTTAGTATGCCTCAAATGCCATTTAACATGCCTTACTGGAATAACATGTTTGCTAATAGCATGCCATTTCCTGTTAATCAAAATGTGCATGATAATTCTGTTTTAATGAATGGTTTTAAAGGTCCAACTCAGATGACTAAGGATGAATCTGATATCCCCAAGTCAAATGAGATCAAACCTAAGAAATAGAAGAAGAAAGCTAACAAGGCAGGACCCAAGGAAACTTGGGTACCAAAATCAACTTGATTTGATTTTAATGTGTGCAGGGAAACAGAAAGAATTTGTGGTACTTGGATAGTGGTTGTTCAAGACACATGACTGGTGATTCTACCCTGCTCACAGAGTTCAAACAGAGAGTTGGCTCAAGTATTACTTTTGGAGATGACAGCAAGGGTTATACTGTGGGATATGGTTTGATTTCAAAAGACAATGTCATCATTGAGGAGGTTGCATTAGTGGATGGTCTCAAGCACAATTTGTTGAGTATCAGCCAGCTGTGTGATAAAGGCAATTCAGTAACCTTCAACTCAGAAGCCTGTGCTGTGACAAACAAAAGGAGAAACAAAGTGGTTCTCACTGGAGTGAGAAAAGGAAATGTGTACTTAGCTGACTTCAACTCATCAAATACAGAATCTGTTACTTGTCTTCTTAGTAAAGCAAGTCAAGATGAAAGTTGGCTATGGCACAAGAAGCTATCCCATCTAAACTTCAGGACCATGAATGAACTTGTAAAGAAAGAACTAGTTAGAGGCCTTCCTCAAGTGGAGTTTTCTAAGGATGGATTGTGTGATGCTTGCCAAAAGGGAAAGCAAATTAAAGCATCATTTAGAAAGAAGCTTGATTTAATAATTGAAAAACCTTTGCAACTGCTATATATGAATTTGTTTGGACTAGTCAATGTGTTGTCCATCTCAAGGAAAAGATTTTACCTAGTAATTGTAGATGATTTCTCAAAGTTGTCTTGGACATACTTCCTTAAGTCAAAAGATGAGGCTAGTGAAATCATCATCAATCACATAAGGCAAGTCAACAATCATCCTGATTTCAAAGTTAGAAGAATCAGGAGTGACAATGGAACTGAGTTCAAGAATTCTGTCATGAGAGCATTTTGTGAAGAAAATGGGATTTTGCATGAGTTTTCAGCAGCAAGAACTCAAGAAAATGGAGTAGTAGAAAGAAAGAACAAATCACTTATTGAAGCTGCAAGGACAATGCTTGAAGAATCTAAGTTACCAACATATTTCTGGGCTGAAGCTGTAAATACTGCATGCTACACTCAAAATATTTCTCTGATTAATCAAGAAAAATGCATGACTCCCTATCAATTATTCAAAAACAAGAAGCCAGCTCTAAATTTTCTTCATGTCTTTGGATGAAAATGTTATATCTTGAGAAATCAAACTGATCAAAATGGGAAGTTTGATGCTAAAGCAGATGAAGGAATTTTTGTTGGATATGCTGTTGGTAAAGCATACTAAATATACAATCTGCAAACCAACATTTTTGTGGAATCAATACATGTTGTGTTTGATGATAAAAAGATTGAAGGACTACAAGATGGAGATTACCATGATAGCCTCAAATTTGACAATGTGAACATGGTTATTGATGACAGTGATGATGAAAGTGATTAAGAAATAGTATCAAAAGATAATGCAGTAAAATCTACTACCAATGAAGCACAAAATTCAACATCTGTCGAGTTACAAAATGCTTCATCTGTCGGGAGACAATCTGCTTTATCCATCGGGATATAACCAGCTTCATCCGTCGATACTCAAAATTCACCATTCGTCGGGTCATCAAAAGAAGCTGAAAGTCAGAATAGATCACTTACAGAAAGTTCCCCTTTCTCAAATCAAAGATCCATAAACTCAGGGGGAGATTCTCTAATAACCAAAACTCAATCATACATCAAGACAACAATAAGGCCTCTACATCTAGAGCTAATCTAGCTCAATAAAGGAAATGGACAAAGGATCACCCCTTTGAGCTCATCATTGTTGATGTATCTTCTAGAGTTCAAACTAGGAGAGCAACTCAAGAAGAATGTCTATATAGCAGCTTTCTCTCTAAGGAAGAACCAAAAAAGGTAGAAGAAGCTTTGTTGGATCCTGATTGGATTTTAGCTATGCAGGAGGAGCTAAACCAATTGAAAGGAACAAAGTATGGATGGAAGCTAGTGCCCAAGCCTAAAGGAAAGAGTCCAATAGACACCAAATAGGTATTCAGAAACAAGATGGATGAAAATGGCATAGTAGTCAGGAACAAAGCTAGATTGGTTGCTGATATATGATCAATTTATAGATATTTTATGCCATGTTATACTTCTTTTAACCTTATTTTCTGCTGCTGTAGTCCTAAATAATAAGTACTAGTTGTTATTTAACTTGGATGAATGCTAAGTCTTAATTTTCTATGTTTATAGGAAATTATGGAAGAACAAGGTGCAAAAGAGAAGAGTATATGATAAAAGAAGAATTTAGAGGAGTTTAGGACCTGAGCTGGGAGGATCAGGGCTTGAAGGAATCAGTGGAGAAAATGCACTTACCTCAGGGCCTGAGCTTGTGAGTTCAGTGCCTGAGAGAAGCAGATTTGAAGAATAAGGAGTTCAGGGCCTGAGCTCTTCTGAAGAGGCCCTGAGGACATCATTCAGGACCTGAGGTTAAGGTTCATGGCCTGAACCTGACGAAAATTGTAATCCAATAGCTTTCCCAACTTATTTTGAATTCTCTTTTAGTTACCTTATATGACCTTTAAAAGCCCATCCAAGTATATATAAACAGATGTATTAGGGTTTTAATAAGGATGGAATAGAGATATCCATTATTCTTAAGAGAGAAGGGAGAGAGGCAACTAGAGAGCGAGATTGAGAGAAGGAGCGAAGGGATTCATCCAGATTTCAAAAGAACTCTTCAAGTTGTATTCTCTGTATTTAAATTCTTAACTCATGATTTGTGGTTTTAATATATATATATATATATTTTTTCTTCATATATCATGAGTAGCTAATCCCTTAATCCAAGTGTTGGGTAGTATTATTTGGCTTGTTGTGTTTATTTAGTTGTATTGTGATTTTCTTGTGATGGTTAATCTGTCATTGATGGCTTAACACAATTGAGGGAGTCGCGAACCTTTGATTGTATCTAATAGGAATTATAACGAATCGGGAGAGGAGTTGTAATTCTAGTACATGATATGATAGACACAATTTAAGTATTAGATCGGGAGATTGATATGAGAATTGTGAAACTTATAATCATTGGTTTTAGTAGTCTATAATTGTACTTTGTATGACCATGGGAGTGGCGATCAATGGATAGTTGTAGGCACTATAATCTACCTTGGGAGAGGATTATATAAACACTAGAAGGATTGTTTTTAACAAAACAAGAGACACAAACTAGACATTCATGATAGCCATTGAAGAACCCTTATTCTTGGATTGTTTCTCTCATATATCTCATATAACTTTTATTTGTTTATTAGATTAAATTAGTGGATCGTTAATACACCCAAAAAATTATTCTCCACACTTCTGAACTGTAAGAAATAAAAGGCTTGGAATTGGTGTTGATATCAGTCCTTTCCTGCGAACAATACTCTAAAAATACACATCAATAAATTGGCGCCGCTGCCGGGGAAGGCAGCAATATTTATTTTGAGTTAATTGTTTCTTGTAGTTTGGATTTTATCTTTGTATATAGTTTTTTTTTCTTCTTTTTATTTTTCTTTTGTGTGCCTACAGGTTTCTTTGAGGTAGACAACATAAATATTTGAGTTGAGGAGACGACATGGACAATAATGTTTGCTGGGATAACGCTCAATATTTCATCAGCAATCAAGAACGATATCAAGATTTTAATTCTTTTCAGGATTTTAATGCGTATCAGGTGAACTCATTCGATTGTTACAACTCATATTATGCTCCATACCCTCCTAGCACAGATGTTTCTTATTCTTTTGATAATCAATACCATGATGATTCATATGTATGCAATGGTGTTGATGAGAGTTTGAGTCATTCTAATCCTTCTTTACTTTCTTTGGGACTTAAGTACTTTGATGACTCTAATTTTGAGATTGCTAATAAAGGTGATATTCCATGTGAAGTAGAATCAATAAGTTGGTACGAGGAGAATGCTAAAAGGAATAGATTTATTAAAGAAGTTCAACTTGTGATGCATGATGGTTGTCTTCAAGTTCCTCCTTGTGTCAATTTTCCAACGATCCATGATTCATGATGGTTGTCTTCAAGTTCCTCCTTGTGATCCATGATGGTTGTCTTCTACCAATTTTAATGAATATTATTGAGCTTAATAAATTGGTAGACGAGATAAAAATTGATGAGTATCTAATTAAAATTGAGGAGGGATTTAAGATTGATGAAATTGAAAGTCTTGCTTTGGAATATAGGGATCCAATTTGGGAGGAGTTTATGAGTCGTACTTATGATGATTATTCAGGCAACTTTTCTAGCTACTTTGATTTTTCTAAGTCTCTTGAGAAAGTGTGGATCATAAAAAGTTTCTTATATTTTTATGGATCTAAGATATATTTGCACATCATAATTCTAATACTGATTCGTAGATATGTGCATTTATTTGCTTTTTCACAACATTAATGATGCTCGTTGTATGAACACGTCAAGCTAATGACATTAAAGAAGCGCTGCTTGGGAGGCAACCCAATGTCATAATATTAGTTTTTTTTTGTTTTTTACTCCCATATGTTGCCTTGATGTGATGTGTTTGTTTGAAGTGATTCATGTGTTAAGAATGATTTTGAATAAGAATGAAGGTTTTAGCATGATGACGCACTGGATTGACATGCTCCTACAGTTGATTCGCATGCTCATGCAGCATAACTACATCAACAAAACAAGCGCTATGATGGCATAAATTCAATCAAGCTTTTTATGGATCACGACACTTCAAGCATATGCATAGGGGAGTATTCTTTCATTCTTTTATATTGTAGAATTATTATTTGTTGTATCATTGAGAATATTGACCCATTGAAGTGTGGGGGTGATGCTCGAATTGTGTTATAGTGTTATATCTAAAAAACAAAAAAAATTGAAAATTTTCAAAATCTAAAAAATAATTCTATCCTTGTAAGATAGTACATATAGATTGCATTGTATCATATAGTTAAATATGTGTTAGTTGCATTGTATTGCATATCATAGCATGATCTCAAGTTAGTAGTAGTCCAAGTTGGTGACCTATGATGATACTGTGTGTACCTTGTTGTTGAATAAGTCTTGCTATGATCACATGCTAAAGATGTTACTTGTGTAGTGTCACTTGTGCATAGTTTATTTCTTATCACACTCTTATTATGCTCTTGAATTGAAACTTAGATATGCTTGTTTCTTGAGGGGTAGCCACTTGTTGATGATTAGAATTTTGACTATTCCCTTTTGAGCTTAGTACGTAAATGCTAAAGTTTGGGGGAAGTTATGGGGTGTAAATGTCTTTAAAAAAATTTAAAAAAAAAAGAAAAAAAATATAGATGTATGAATAGAAGCAATAAAGTACACGCAAAAAAAATGTGGTGTGATTGACTAGGTTGAACTCATTAATACTCAAGTAATTAAGTCTGAGGGGACTTTGTGCCTAGTAACCTAAAGCCTTTTATGGTTTTGGATTGCTGACCCAACACTCGCTACATGGGTATTGGTGCATAAATCTTTAGGGATCTCGACCATTGCACAGTTAATAAACCATAAAATATATGTATGTATAATTTGATTGGCAAAGTCTGATGTACACTGAGGATCCACCCAACCTTAGACCGAGCTTGTGAAGTCTTATGGCCGTCATAACTCACTTACACTGAGGAGCCACCTAACCTTAGACCGAGCAGTAAAAAAACCATATGTGTATATAGTAGTAGTATTATATCAATAAAGAAAGATATGGAAATCCCTTGCTAAATTTGAACGATGGCTAGTGCTAAGTAGCGAAGTGTTTAAGATCTATTCTAGTTCTCAACTTGGGAGCTATTAACTCACATGATTTGTCATGTTGAAATTTGTGTGTCTTTGTTCTTAGTTCATTAGAGAGCATTTTGTTAAGCCAAGCACACACGCACACTCTGTACTTGTGTTAACTATATGGTGATATTGTGTGTGAGCTTGATATATCTAAACTTGGTGCATGAGCTGAAGGTTATTGTTGACTTGGCATACACTATTATACTTCAGATCCTTGCATTTTAGATCATTTAATTGCATTCATGTAGTTGCATATTTTATGAGTTAGATGGATTTTGTGGGTACATTCACTGTAGACCCTCACGAGACCTTACTCGTCCACTAGGGCTACCTTGGGGTTTAAAGGGCTTGTTGCATATGCCAAATGCAACTGTGATCACCTTACGGAAGTGGTATTAGTAGTAGTATATAATAATAATTTTACTCGAGGATGAGCAAAGGTTAAGTTTGGGGGTATTTGATACATGATCAATTTATAGATATTTTATGCCATGTTATACTTCTTTTAACCTTGTTTTGTGATGCTTTAATCCTAAATAATAAGTACTAGTTGTTATTTAACTTGGATGAATGCTAAGTCTTAATTTTCTATGTTTATAGGAAATTATGGAAGAACAAGGTGCAAAAGAGAAGAGTATATGATAAAAGAAGAATTTAGAGGAGTTTAGGACCTGAGCTGGGAGGCTCAGGGCCTGAAGGAATCAGTGGAGAAAATGCACATACCTCAGGGCCTGAGCTTGTGAGTTCAGGGCCTGAGAGAAGCAGATTTGAAGAATAAGGAGTTCATGGCTTGAGCTCTTCTGAAGAGGCCCTGAGGACATCATTCAGGACCTGAGGTTAAGGTTCAGGGCCTGAACCTGACAAAAATTTTAATCAAATAGCTTTCCGAACTTGTTTTGAATTCTCTTTTAGTTACCTTGTATGACCTTTAAAAGCCCATCCAAGTATATATAAACATATGTATTAGGGTTTTAATAAGGATAGAATAGAGATATCCATTATTCTTAAGAGAGAAGGGAGAGAGGCAGCTGGAGAGCGAGATTAGGAGAAGGAGCGAAGGGATTCGTCCAGATTTCAAAGGAACTCTTCAAGTTGTATTCTCTGTATTTAAATTCTTAACTCATGATTTGTGGTTTTAATATATATATATATATATATATTTGTTTTCTTCCTATATCATGAGTAGCTAATCCCTTAATCCAAGTGTTGGGTAGTATTCTTTGGCTTGTTGTGTTTATTTAGTTGTATTGTGATTTTCTTGTGATGGTTAATCTGTCATTGAGGGCTTAACAAAATTGAGGGAGTCGCGAACCTTTGATTGTATCTATAGGAATTATAACGAATCGGGAGTGGAGTTGTAATTCTAGTACATGATATGATAGACACAATTTAAGTATTAGATCGGGAGATTGATATGAGAATTATGAAACTTATAATCCTTAGTTTTAATAGTCTATAATTATACTTTGTATGACCATGGGAGTGGCGTTCAATGGATAGTTGTAGGCACTATAATCTACCTTGGGAGAGGATTTTATAAACACTAGAAGGATTGTTTTTAACAAAACAAGAGACACAAACTAGACATTCATGATAGCCATTGAAGAACCCTTATTCTTGGATTGTTTCTCTCATATATCTTATATAACTTTTATTTGTTTATTAGATTAAATTAGTGGATAGTTAATACACCCACAAAATTATTCTCCACACTTCTGAACTGTAAGAAATAAAAGGCTTGGAATTGGTGTTGATATCAGTCCTTTCCTGCGAACGATACTCTAAAAATACACATCAACAGTTGTTAAGGGCTACTTTCAACAAGAAAGAATAGATTTTGATGAAACCTTTGCTCTTGTTGCAAGACTTGAAGCCATCAGAATCTTCTTAGCCTATGCAGCCCATGCAAATTTCAAGGTCTATCAAATGGATGTCAAAAGTGCCCTTCTGAATGGAGATTTGGAGGAGGAAGTTTATGTCAGTCAGCCTCCTAGTTTTGAAGATCCAAAATTTCCAGAATATGTCTACTATCTTTTGAAAGCACTTTATGGACTGAAGTAAGCACCTAGAGCCTGGTATGACACTTTTTCAAAGTTTCTTTTAGAGAATCACTTCACTAGAGGTACTGTAGACATAACTTTATTCTTTAGAAATGTTAATAGCTCTAGCATACTTGTTCAAATTTATGTAGATGACATTATTTTTGGCTCTATAGATTAAAAACTTTGCAAAAAGTTTGCCAAATTGATGCAAAGTAAGTATGAAATGAGCATGATGGGAGAACTAACTTACTTTCTTGGTTTGCAAGTTAAGCAAGTTAGTGATGGAATATTCATTAGCCAAACTAAATACATTTATGATCTTTTAAAGAAGTTTGATCTAATGGATTTCACATCTGCAAAAACTCCCATGGCCACTGCAACTAAGCTTGAATTAAACACTACTGAAAAGTCTATGGATATTTCAAGTTACAGGGGCATGGTTGGCTCACTTCTGTACTTAATAGCTAGTAGGCCAGATATAATGTTTGCTACATGTCTTTGTGTTAAATTTTAGGCTGATCCTAGAGAATCTCACTTAGTAGCTATCAAGAGAATTTTCAGATATCTCAAAGGAACACCAAAACTTGGCATTTGGTACCCTAGAGATTCTGATTTTGATCTAACTGGTTATTCAGATGCAGATTATGCAGGTTGCAGAATTGATAGAAAAAATACAACAGGAACCTGTCAATTTCTAGGAAACAAGCTTGTGTCCTGGTTCAGTAAAAAGCAAAATTCAGTTTCTACTTCTACAGCTGAAGCTGAATATATTGCTGCTGGTAGTTGCTGTGCACATATTTTGTGGATGAAAAACCAATTGCTAGACTATGGTCTACAAGTGGAAAGGATTCCTGTTTTTTGTGATAACACAAGTGCAATTGCCATCACTGAAAATCCAGTACAGCATTTAAGAACAAAGCACATAGACATCAAGTACCACTTCATAAGGGAACATGTAATGAATGGTACTGTGGAACTACATTTTATTCCAAGTGAAAAACAGCTTGCAGATATATTTACCAAGCCACTGGATGAATCTGCCTTTTCAAGGTTGGTAAGTGAGTTAGGTATGCTTAATTACTCTTGAATCCTTACTGATAATTTGCAAGTTATAATGCAGCCATAAATTTAATTGATTTTTAAGTCTTGGATGAAATTTTGGCTAAGTCAAAATTTACATCTCGATGGATGATCATTATCCATCGAGTTTGATCATCCGTCGGTATACAATTTGTTAATAAAATCAATTATTTTTCTGGAATATTTTATGTCTCGACGGATAACTGATTTATCCTCATTCGTCAAATTGTCTTATTCTTAGTCGTTGATTCTCTGAACATTATCCATCGAGTATACTTATAGTTTGCAAGCATAACACGACGGATAATTGATGGAATTTTTATAGTTTATTTTTTAAACAGCTATTTTGGGCAATTCTTATTGGTTACTTTATTTTTACTTTATTATTTTTGACAGTTATTTTTGAAATCGTATAAAAGCATAATTTCATTTTCATTGCTTTTCTTTTATCATTTTCAAATCATCTGCTCTAACTTCTTTCTTTCTCAAAAGCACTTACCCTCTCTCCCTGCAAGTTTTTACTCTCTAACAATGGCACCAATCGTCAAGATCATGTCTCAAACTTGATTTATCTACGAGAAGAACAATTTCACGACATTAGTGAATAAGGGGATTCAGCAGTCTGGGGACTACCACAAAATGATGGATTTTGTGAAGAACTGCAAACTCAACTATGCCATGCTTGAATCACCCACCATTTACTGTGAGGTTGTTGAAGAAATGTGGACGACTGCAACATACAAATCAACTGATAAGACTGTCACTTTCACTATTAAAGGTATGGAATTCCATGTTAAAAGTGATATTGTTAAAGCATGTTTCAAAATTCCTGATAATATTATAACTTCTCCACACACAGACACTGATATTGTTAATATGCTTAATTTCATGGGCTATGCACTCTCTACTTCTAAATTAAGTGAAATTAGGAGGTTGGGTCTTAGGAAGGAGTGGAGTTATCTGTGTGATGTAGTTACTAAGGTATTTTCTTGTAAAATTAGCAATTTTGATTCAGTTAATATCTCTATACTCAATATGCTTTACATGCTAGTAACTGATAAATTTTTCAACTTTAGTGATCTTGTCTTATTTAAGTTGGGGTTTAAGTTAGGGGAGCTAAATAAGAGGGGTAAAAATGTTTACTATGCTAGATTTTTAATGATGCTTGCTAACCACCTCTCTGAGGATATTGTGCTTGAGAACCCAACAAACAAATTAGATTGTTGGGTTCAAGAAAGGAGAATCATTGCAAATCTGAACAGGGAAAACCATCACAAAGAGGTGCCATTTTCTATTTTCCAATTATGGAGGCACCTTGGGTAAGTGAGGTAATTTCAACTGTCTCTACTCTTCTAACCTCACAAACTTCTTTGCATTCTAGTGTAGCTATGGAAATGGTGTCATTGACCCAACAGTTGCCTACCCAAGCTACCAAACCTAAAATTTCAAAATCAAAGATAAAGAAAGCCCCCTCTGGTGTCTCTCAAAAGATGCTAGTTGCAAATTCCACAAAACCTAAAGAGGGGAGTGTGAAGGGTGGTAAGAAAGGTGAGGGATAGGGTGAACATCAAAGAAACCCTAAGGATAAGGTTGAAGAGGTGAGTGTTTCCCAGCCTAGCCACACTGCAGTTTCCCAACAAACTGCAGTGCTTAATAAGGATATAAACACATTATTAGTTGCATCATCCCAAAAGGATGTGACTATTGAACATAGCTCCCAGCCAAGAGCACAGGCCAAAAGGGTAAAGGACACAAGCTCACCCCAAACTTACACTAGAAAGAAGAAATGAAAGACCCTTGGGGATGCACAGGGTTCACACATTATGCAAACTGGTGCTAAAGACATAGTCACTGCACCTTCTCAAAGTTAGGTTGATGTGGCTCCAATAAATATGGAGTCACAGCCAAAATCTCTAATAATTAAAGCACCTGAAACGCAAAATTCTCCCACACACTCTTTGGATGTTGACATGATAAACACATCACTTCCAAATTCTCCATCTTCAACTCTCTTGGAGAAGCCAAAAATCCAAGCAAGTGAGCATCATCTTCTAGATGATTTGTTGGCTCACTTGCCATTTCTTTCTGAAACTGTTGAGACATCTGTGCCAATATTTTCATCAATCTGCACAGAATCTACAATAGTCTCCACTCCAAATTCATTTATTTCTACTCTCTCGATGGATATTGTTCATCCGTCGAGTAGTGATTGTATCCTGACGGATGTGCCTAACAACAGTCATCCGTTACTACCCCGATGGATATTCCTTATCTGTCGAGTGTCTCTGCACAGCTTCAAATTTCATCAATTATTACAAGTGTAGAAGATTTAGTAGTAGTGCAATCACTCCTAGGACTGAGGGAAGGGAGTGAAATGAGTAAGAGTCTGGGTTGCTCCCAGGAAAAAAAGAGGAAAAGAGTGAACCTATGCAGTCCATTTCTTCAGGACTGGAAAAAGTGAGTGTGAGGAGTCCCACCTTAGATGGTGAAGGTGAGGATGTGAGGGTGGGGAGCCAAGGTGAGACCTTGATGCAACAAAAGAGAGATCATGAGAAAAATGCAGGTACACGAGTGATAAGGATGGAAACCATTGCAAGTGAGTCAATGAATGTCAGTGATGCAGAATGGAAAAGGCTATTTCAGCAAGAATATCAAGCAGTTATAGATTCTATTTCCCTAGATGCTGAGACATTTACTCACCTTGTAACAGCTTACCAAACTCTAGCTGAACAGGGCAATGAGGAGGCTGAAAGATTGCTGAACTTGGTGCATACTACACAATCATTACAAAGAGCAAAGGATGCAATCACTGCTATGCCTTCTAACATTGGCAGTGATTTTGAACTGGATGAAAGCTCTTTTGGGGATGCTGGTGGGGATAATGAGGAAGATAGCATGGACATAGGGGGAGATGCAGATGTTCCTTCCTGGATGCTAACAAAAGAATTCTCCTACTCACATCTCCAATCAACATTATTCAAGCTACTTCATGACACCCAAGCAGCAATTCAGGCATCTACTAATGCCAGCACAAAGAAACTACTCACAACACATCTTGAAGCACTCCAGCTCCATAAAATTCAAGCCCTCCAACACAGTCAGAGTGTGGATGCAATCAAAGAAGAAATTTTTGAAATTAAGCAAGATGTCATAGAAAGGATAGATGCTAGACTCCCTGCAACCACCATGACTGAAATTGTTCAAAAGCTAAGGAAGGAGGTTGATCTCAATAGGAAAGTTGAGGCCATAGACTCAAGATTATCTGTTGTAGAGAAGTCAATGGCCAAGATACTTAACAATCAAGAAAGTCAGACTGCACTACTCCAACAGTTGGTGGCTACTCAACTCCCTCCCACACAACTTGATGATAACGAAAAGGGGGAGAAAGGCTCAAGTGAGGGGGAGCAACAGCTTAATATTCAAGTTAGAAAAGTAATTGTGCCTACAATTGCTTTCACTAAGCCACCAACTAAGGACAACATTGATATGATTAATGAAGAAGCAGCCACATTGAGAGCAGCTGAAAAGAAATAGTTGAGCCCAATCATCTGGGAGAAAATTGATAAGGATATTTAAAAGAGGTTTGGGCTAGCAAAGAAGCCAGAAAAATAAGCCATTCATCACTCTCAAATCAGGCAAATCTCTGTGAATGATATGAGCATGAATAATCTGGAAAGAGGACAACCATCCTGCATTAAATCTCCAAAGGCTGAGCTAATTTTGAAGCCAAAGGTGAACTATCCTAAACCTTCTCTAAAGAACCCTTTGGATATAGTGTATGAGACACCAAAGCCTGATGAAAAGAAATTGCTATCAAGATCTATTACATTCTACAAGGATCCAGCTGATTCAGCATTGAAAAGAAGAATTGCCAAAGTTTTCAGGAATGGTAAGGAAATTTGTGTGGTTGTTGGACACCCTCAATTTGCTGAAGCAAAAAGAGAAGAAAAGGCAAGATTGAAGCAAGAAAAGAAGCAAGCTGCTCTAGATGCTAAAAAGGTCAAACAAAAGAAGGAGCAAACTGCTATCTTGGCCAAGCTGCAAGCTGTAAAACCTACATAACAAATTCCAGAACAATCATCTGAAATCACTGAATCTAAGGAACTGAAAATGCAAGAAGAATCACAACAGAGAAAAAGTTTTAGATACAAACTTCATGCAAAGAGAAAAGTGGATTTTGATAAAAAGGAATTGGAAGATCAGTTTTCCAAAAAGTCTATATCTGCAACAACTCAAACATCGATGCCCTCCGTGGCATATGAAGAATTCAAGATAGATCCATCCAAGAATTTTCATGGTGAACCTATCATTCCAAAGGATGAGCCAATAGACTGGGATAGTCTACCAATACATAAACTTAATCTACCTCACTTCATAAAGGCAAAGAAGACAAAGACCAAAGCAGTCAAGAAAGTGAAGCCCTCAACTCTCATATCCAAGTCCCTAAGCAAAGCTCAAACCAAAGTCAACAAGGGAGACATCATGTACATCCGTGATATCAAGGAATTCTCAGATCTAAACCTCTATCTAGATGAACTGGAAGAAGTTAGAGGGATTGATGCTTACAGGATTCTACCTGAAAGGTTAGTGCCACTTCACAGGATCCTTCAAGAAAGCCAATCTGTGCTGATAAAGGTTTATTCATCCTTCGAGAAGAACTTTGGATTCAATGTGACAACTAGAAGACTAGTTCTAAATAAGATTGAAGAACTGAGGAGTATTAGAGCCAATGATGCACTCCCAAAGACTCTAACCATTCCTTACACTGGAAGTAGAGTGCATCTAAGGCCCTACTGGCTGATGGAATTCATGGATGATAAAGGAGTTAGAAGATTCTTCAGATTAGAAGACCAGTTGAGCGTCTCTAGCAATGAGACTCTTTTGGAAATGCAAGGAATGCTAAATATCTCAGAATCTGATGAACTGGAATTCCAAAGACAGCTCCAAAATCAGATAGAAGAAAACAACAGAAAGCTTGGAAAGAGATCCAGATCATCAAGGAAATAGATCAATCTGCTCAGGTTAAAGGAGCACCTTGAAAATAACTGTGAGCAAATCTTTGTACATTTTGTTATTTGCAGCACTTTACAGTTTTATCTACTTTCATTTAAATTTGTATTTTTAGAGTATTTTGTTATTATCAAGTTTCTCTTAATTTATGGCTACAATTCTAGTAGACATAAATTGAGGGAGATTGTTGGGAATATGTTGTGAACTTGATGATTTCATTAACAAAATACCTTAGTAGATTCAACTTAGTGAATAATGTAGCACTCGATGGATAAGGAATATAGTCCCGACGGATGACTCAATATAGTCCCGACGGATGATGATTTGATATCCATCGAGTGAGTAGCTTATGTAAAAATAAGTCATGTAGCACATTTCTGCAAACACCATTGTATGGATTCTATAGTAGCATATAAGTCATGTTGACTTTAATTAGATATACATAATAGGTTGATTAATTTTACATAGATGATGTCTTGTAATTCTGCATAAATGAAATGAAGTCAAGTGCCAAATAGCTACTCGATGGATGATCAACAAGGCAACCCGACGGATGATAAATTCAAACATCTGTTGACAGTGACAACACACTCACATGCATCGAGTGTATGCAAAAGGAATGTGGAAGCCTATTCAACTGGGTTTTTGAGAACAAAGAAGCATTGCCATTTCTATGCTATTATGAAGATATTCAAAAATGCTGGAATAGAGTAATGAAGCAGCATAGTATTAGACTTGATATGTTTTGTTTTATTATCTTGTCTTATTACTGTGTAATCTTGGTGATATATAAACCAAGAGTAGTAAATAGAACAATAACAAGACTAAGCAAGTATTTTTCTCAGAGAAATAATTATAAGCTGAATCCTTTAGCATTTCTCTGTAAGTTTAGTTATTCTTGTTTGTAAGCAGCTGTGAGCTATTCAAGCTTCACAGAGTTATCTTAATATATATATATAGTGGATACATTCAAATCCACCATAAATTTTTAAAGACTTATGTTTTTATTACTTTGTGTTTTGATTCATATTTAACTTGTCATTTCGCACTTTGCAAATTAAATAACTGACATATATATTTTAAGTTAGAACATTTTAATAATTCAGAAAAAGTTACAAGAATTCCATTCAACCCCCCTTCTGTAATTCTTGTTGCATTGTTAGGGACTAACATACTCCTATATAGCATGGTCTGATAATTTTCCTTAATCAGCATAGTCAACAAAAGTTACTATTCATCAGGGTTTCAAAAATTTCCAAAAATTGGGGTTATTATAGTCTTCCCTCCTTAAAAGCATTCCATCCCGGAATCAGATAGAAAATAGTTGGGGATACTTTTCTAGCATTGTACTTTTTAACTCCCAAGTTAATTTTCCCACATGGTGGTTCTACCACCAAACTCTAACTAGTTTGATAACCATGTTCCTACGCACTTGTTCCTTTTTGATTCATAACCCTCACTGGTTGCTCCATATAGGTTAAGTCTGGTCGCAGGTTTACGTGTTCATATTCCCCTATGTGTCTCGCCTCTGGATCATACTTCCTTAACATTGATACTTGGAACTTATTGCGAACTTGTTGCAGGTTCGGGGGTAGGGCTAGTTCATTTGATAACTTCCCAATACATCTTAATATATCCAAGGGTCCAACAAATTGTGGACTTAGCTTTCCTTTCTTTCCGAACCTCATCAATCCTTTCTAAGGCTTTCCAAGAGGATACCTTTGACATCACTAGGTCCCCTACTTCATACTCTTTGTCCTTTCGTTGTCAAACCAGCATACTTCTTATGTCCATCTTGGGCTACTACTAGCTATCCTCTGATTAGATCTATTATATCCTTGGTCCTTTGGATTACTGCTGGTCCGAGCATCTTGCGCTCTACAACTTCATCATAACATAAGGGAGATTGACATTGTCTTCCCTCAAGGATCTCATAAGGCGACATCTCGATATTGACATATGATCTATTGTCGTAAGAAAACTCAATCCGTGTTAAGTGATTATTCCAAATTCTTTTAAGTCTATTGAACAGACTCTCATCATAGCTTCTAGCATTATAGCTTTTGCTTCTCAATACCCACTCTTTTCTAGTTCGTAATCGTTACTATCTTTCGTACCTAATATTATAATGGTTACACTTTTGCTCGTTAGCGTTCTATAACCTTTTAATAACCGCATCAACCTTAATATCACGAACGCGTTAGATTCGGAATACCACCGTATCAATACCACTTCGTCTCTAGCTGCTTCCATCTTCCAAAGTTTGATCAATCATATAGAAGTAAAAGAATTTATTGAGAGATCACTATGATCATGAACACTTGTTCTATTGCATAGTTAGTATAAAAGGTGGCCAGCCTTTAGTACTTGAAAAGAAATTAAACAACATGTGGTACCCTACTATGCTTCTATCACACAGATAGATAGTCATTCGGCAATACCTCCCCTCCTGGAAGGGTTGTCCTTCTCAGTTTACACGAAAATGAAAAGAAGATAAAAGAAAGAATTTAAGAGAATTATATAAAAATATTGCCACAAAACATCTAGCTTGGAGTCTACCCCTAAACTATAGAGGTTTATCACAGGAGAACAAAATATATATGTATATATCTCAACATCAAGTATTATCGCATCATATTTTACATGCCTAAATATTTTTGCTATTCCGTCCATCATTCTATGGACCCATGCTCTTGCTCGAGCTCATAAACAATCACCGTTGAAACTCCTTCGACAGCAAAAATTGAATCTCGGATTTCATTCTAGACATCATAGTTACTAGAATCCATTGTTATACCATAACCTTCTTCGTATGGTAATACTACTCTTTATCGATAAGAAGGAATAAATATATCATAGGTAAATGTTCGGCTTAGTTGGTCCATCAATAATAACTTATACATCACCATGACCCGATTAGTGGTACTCAATCTCAATATCCATTCTAATACAACTCTTACGGTTGTAATCGGCTCATTACTCGCGGAATCATTGCTGCATTACTATGGTCCATTGCTGACCCACTATTGTCATTCATTTTCCTCTGAATCTTAATATCTAATCATACGGAGTCCATACCTGCTGTATCAAAATCTTTTAAGGAGTTAACATACTCACCATTCATGATTCATGAAGAACACTCCAGATCCTGACGTACATTCATGACATAAACCAGATACAATTGCAGAAGAGTTTCAATCAAAGCAACAATAGCAGGTTAATACCATTCTTAATCATATGCCGTTAATAAAAGACTTAACTCAAAGGTTTGTTTAGTCCTTTTTGAAAATCCTGGCTTATTCTCAAGACAGGACCTTCTAAGATAGATAGCCCGCTCACGGCGATTACATGAATTAAATCTTTACCAAACTACTATTACGGTTGAGTATCGCACAATCATCAGAAGGAATGTCAATCTTTCATACCATAATACAACCTTCACGGCTTTAACCATCATCACTGTATTCCTCTAGCACGAGCGCCTATAATTGCTTTTTTACACTTAGAGTGTCGGTCGCCTCATTGGCCTTTCATGATAGTAATAGTTCCTTATAATCAATGTCTTTTGAACGATCTCCAACTATATTTTCTACCTCATTTCCAATCACTGCTTGTGCGAAAATGCTTTTCCTTATGCTTTGGTGAGAAAAAAAATATCACCATTTTTCCAAAAGTTATTGCCTCGGTCTTTAGAGGTTAACATTGTCATGACTGACTATCGGTCATACTTAGGACATCTTTTATCTTAGGTCCTAATTACCTTAAACAATTTCGACCTTTACTGGTTCGATCCATACTTTCTCATGGTTTAACACGTGCCCCACTTGGAAATATTATTATTACGTCATATTTCCTTTATCAAAATTTCCGTTCTTCAGAACTTTGAATATTACCTTTCTCCTTGTAAGACCTCTAAGGTTATCCTTGAATTGTTCCTCCTGTATTCCCTAGATACAGGGCATATCAAAATACCATTTACTAATACTAGGACCATTGTCTATATACTTCTAAAAATTTCTCCACTGATTCTTAAAGGTTGTTGTTACCTTAATCCTTTCCAATTCATACTGTCAAAACTCATACTGTAAGGTCCCGTAAGAGGGCTATTTTAAGCTAGAAGGGGGGTTGAATAGCATAATTACCAATTCAGAAATTGTTATGGCGTTTTAAAATAATTTATCCCTTTTTAAAACTTTACCGAGTGGTTATGCAGTTTATGTGTGCAGAAAATAAAGTGCAAGGAAAGAAAATACCACACGGTGATTTTATCCTGGTTCGCGATGGCGCAGCCTCTAATAGATTTGCTCACCCCTACTCTAGTCCCCGAGCTCCTCTCCCGGACCCGGGATTTTCCCTTATAATAAACTCGCTCCTTTAGTAGGAGGAGAAGCCTTTACACCCTTACAAGTATTTATCTTGGTACGTATCACAAGGGTCGCCACCTCAAAGTAAATATAATACCTACATAACTTATCTTAGACAATAACTGACTGCTATTTCTTCAAAGTTGTTGTAGAGCCTTTGTGTGGATTTGGCTTCCTTAGCTTTTGTCGGTCTTGGATCTTAGTGATCCGGTCTTGGGTCTTTCCTCTTCTTCACGGTGCGAAGACTACTAACTCCCCGTTAGTACATCTAGGACTTGGGTCTTAGAACGAGAATCACCTCACGTCACTTCACCTCACTACAAAACTAATAAGACAATCCACGAAACAAACCAAGTATAGAAAAGATGGTTTGAACTAGTATGTTACTGTACTAGCCCACAAATAGTATAATATTGAAATAAGAATATTAAAACTAAACAATAATACTTGACTTAAGATAATAAATAGTAGTCCAAGTATTTTTATGATTACCCCTTTATAGATTAAATAGATAGGTGGAGTAATATGAGAAGTCTTTTTATATTAAGCCCTTATGGCTTATGACTTCTTTAGTATTCTTCTTCTTTCGATTATATATTTATAGATCGAAGAATACTTTAATTACAACCTCGGAGTTGTAATTTTACCTTTAAGTATATCAACTTAAGGTTTTAAGGTATACTTGTATATTGACGATTATAAGGTCAAAGTATACTCTTTTAACTTCAAGTACGTTTATAAGATTTATGAGTCTTAGCCAAGATCCAAATAAGTTACGTGCAAGTAATTGGCTTAAGATTATGCTTTCGAAGTTTGGACGAATAATTATGAGTATTTAATAGATATCGTAGTATAACCCCACGGAACACTAAAAGATGTTAGAAGGGGCTTACACGATATGACTCGTAATTGTTTATATACACGATATGTGATAGCCAAGATCCGATTAAATAGCGTGAAATTAATTGGCTAACTCGTGGATTTGATTCGTCCTTAATTTTAACGGATGATTACGAAGTGTTTATAGATCGAGTTATAATCCCCCGAAACACTAAAGATGTTAGAAGGGATTAAAACTATGCTTCGTAATAATTTATGTGCATGAAATCTGTCACACCCCCAACTTTAACAGCAAAATAAATATAGCTATTACATCATTTTAATGAAGAATACACAACCAAATCCAAGATCTTACAATTTAGGGTTTGGAACAGCCCAACACTACCAACTATTACATCTGAATACAAATACCGAGTCCTCACACAACTATTAATACTTATTCTACCTGAGCTCGAACATAAGCATCAGCATCACAGGTCTTACGGGCAGTCTGCTTGAATCTAACCATAGCTGCTAGCTGTAATATCTGGGTAAAGCAAGAAGTGAGCCGAATGCTCAACAAGTGCTAACAACACAACACAAAACATAAATCGAGATATACTTTTAAGAATGCCAAAGGAAAGACATAACTAATGATAACGAGAGATAAAACTATGTGAGATGGCATCATTTTGCTTGTATAAAAACAATTTAAAAAAAATCATGTCTTAATCAAAATCATTTTATGACGCTACGGATTACAGCCGGTGATCAGCCGTGAAGTAATCCCGAACCTCGCTGGGTTCTAAAACATTAACGGGAATCCCTAGGCAACTTTTAAGCCTAATATAAGTGTGGAAAGGACTCGCATCTCAGTCCAGATCCACTATTCAAGAAAAAATTTATCCCCCTTTGGGACTGAAAACCCATATTTTATTTATTTCAAAAGCTGATGCCGAATTGTAACAAAATCTCTTTTAACAGTACACATTTTTATTAAGGGAATATAGATCAACTCGAAACACGGGAAATATGGTACTAAATCTCAGGGCCATGATTCACAAAACTTTACTCTATTAGGGTAACCAAAAGGTTTTCATATATCAGAACTTGGACAGGAAAATATGGTGAGACTAATGGATAATATGAAGGGGTAATGCCAAACTGGGCTTAAAGCAATGGTTTCTGGTCAAGGTACAGGTGTTGGATCATTAAGAAGATAAACTTCACGAATACTATGGGTGTTAAGGTAATGATCTCTAGCTCAGGATGAATGTATATATCAGAATTGTCAAGCTTTAGGATAGGAAAGAGGGTATCAATCAATGAGGAATTAGGTTGGTAAGTTTCTGACTATCAAAGTTCAAGGTAAGGTTCTATAGGGGTTCAAGTATCAGGATGAGATATCAATACTTAGGAATCATCATCATGTTAATCAAAAGGATCAATCAAGTAATATAACAACTCTTTATTTTATTATGGCATTTAACTATCATGAAGAGACTTTTGAACTACTTGCAATACATACTTGAGGGTTCATGGCATCTCTATGTAATTCAAAGATAAGCGAGAGATACGCTTGATTTAAACATATCAAAATGACTCAGGATAATTGCATCGATAAATATGAACTGTTTATAGTAAATATGAAGGTCAAGTTGAATCACTTGCCTTGAGATAGGTTGGACTGGTCTGACTGGTAGGAGCAACCGGAGCTTCACTCGACTTTTATGACAAGTTTTACCTCGTCTCGAGATCCTACATAAATAATAATAATCCTCATTATAATATATTCTTACCATCTCAACCTATTTACAACCCGAAATTAAACACGGATGGCACTTAGGCCTATATGCACTTAATTTATATCCACCTTTATATTTCAATTGTACACACGTAGCCACATAATCACATATCGTATATTAATACCAAATAACACCATAATGCAACACTAGGCTTGGATGATCTCGACTCACAACTTAAGTCACTTGGTCGCTAAACTAGACAAGATCTTCAAATTTTGGCTTCCTAACTCGATGTGCCTTTCCTAAATTATTCAAAACCTATTGACCCTCACTTGTGCCTTTTGCTCTACTGACCTTATACTATCTTAAAACTATGGTGGTCGACCTAATACTCACTTCTAAGTGTTCTAAAACTATGTGATAAGTGAAAGTGCTCACTGGTGCAAATTTCAGAATGACAACTATGGTTTCTTGAGTACATTAGACACTCTTAAACTACAAGCTTTCCTTCAAAACTTTTACACAAGACTCTCCTGACCTAAGGGCATCTCAAAAACTTGATGTGGCTCAAGGGCCTGGGTTGGGCCTTCTTGGGCCTAAGCTAAAAGTCCAAGGTTCCCCTGTTTTTCTGGGCAGAAAATGCCCTGACTTGAATTAACTTGCGACACATGGATCTAACTCATATCTTATGAACTATGGTTGGAAAAACTTCTCTGACACTCCCTCTAACGAAGGCCCAATTGGACCTAATGAGGGCCTACCTATGACATGGTCAAATCTCCCTATTTCTAAGTTGTAACAAAACTGTCCCCTGCTGGACAGATTTTGTTATTCTACTTGTGCACCTAACCAAATGACATGCAAACCTCCAACCAACTCCTAAAAACTTTTATATACTCCCAATACTAACTTCTGGTAGCTTGGGCCTCAAAGTGCACACCAATGACATGGTCAAAACTCACTCTAAACCTCAGGGTGCTATACTGATTTTTCTGCAGAAACTATAACTCTCATTTTCCAAGGTTTTGACTTGATAAACTCAACTAACAACAACTAAATACTTAAACCAAGACTTATACATGGCATTCTACTGAACTAACTCCCTTATTCTCAAAATAACCTTGGTGAGATCATCCTTACCTAAGGTACAATTATGGCAAAACAAAAGAGACTACACTTCATAAATCACAAATCTTCATGCTTTTGAAACAACAAGATATATATTTTTTATAAAAGATAACCACGAATTATTACCATGCAACAAGAAGCATAAATCAATATTAACACATTATTCCTATTGAAATTAAGGCTCACTAACAAAATCTTTCTAAATGATCAAAATCTTACAACATTCTAAGAGAAATCCACATGCATGCATGCCTTCGGGTTTTTCAAACCAAAACAACACATTTTCTACATATGTTCTATCATAAAATTGACATGCAAGTCTAGCATAAGATATACCTAGATGATCACTTAGCATGCAAAGAGTTTTATCAAGACTTCACTAAGATTTTCATGTTATCATCACAAAAACACACAAAGTGGAACATGACAACCAAAACACCATCCATTCGGCTCCTATCAAGTCATGGCCGAATGGATTAGGGTGAAAACAACAATTGCATGAGTGTAGCATACTCATGTCTAGCCATTCTCAACCCTTTTCTACTATAACTAATGGTGAAAGCCTTGAATTCACAAGAATCAAGGATATTCACTTGGAGTTTTAACAAAACACCACCATGCAAGGTCAACACATAAGTTTTTCTACTCTAAACTCTTAAGATATACAAGAACAACATGTAGGGAGTAGGATTACTTGATAATAGGATGATTGTTTGAGTGAAAAATGAAGAAAGAAGGGGATGGGGGCTCGGTTTTTGGGAAATACCGAGAGGGGAGGGGGAAAAACCGAGAGGAGGGGGAGGAAATGAGGAGTGTGGAAATGGTGGGGTGAATGTGGAGTAGTAATCATGTTAGTTTGGTTTTTATTTGGCCAAAAGTGAGTGGATTTGAGATTTTACAAGAGTAACCTTCCAATATAGTTAGGTAGATTTGCATGCAAAGGTAAAGGGGTAATTTGGTTAGTAGAATGAAAGTGAGTGGGGTTGGAAATGTCTTCCTTGCCCCTTAGTTGAATTGGAAGAGTATTTGCATGCAAGGGTAGCCATGTAATTTGCTAATTATAACAAATAAAATTTATAAAGATTTATTTTTATAAAATAAAATACAAGTTCAAAAATTATAAAATTTATGTCATAAAATAACTTGGATTTTTAGAGACTTTATAAAATCATTTTCAAAATTTGTGAACAAAATACCTTTTAAAAGAAAATTTTTCCAAAGCTTAGAATATTCCTTATAAATTAAAAATAAAGAAATTAAATAAACTCTTGCTTTGAAAAATCATATACTACACAAAGCAAATTTATAATGCAGAAATTTTCACTCACACTAGCGTACAATCATTGAATATATTTTCATTTGACTTTAATATTATACCCAATCCACAAATAATATTACATAAAATGCCGGTCGTAACATCCTCTCCCCCTTAAGGGATTCTGTCCCCAGAATCTAAGAGAAAAGATGAGGATGCTGGGAACGCATATCAGACTCTAACTCCCAAGTCGACTCTTCGACCTTAGGGTTCCTCCAAAGTACTTTTACTAACTTTACTGACTTATTTCTAAGACTCTTTACTTGCCAGTCGAGTATTTTAATCGGTTGCTCCACAAATGACAGGTCTGCCTGAATTTCTATAGGTTCATATTCTATCACATGGCTAGCATCAGGATTGTACTTCTTAAGCAACGACACATGGAATACATTATGCACATGCTGATACTGAGGTGGTAAGGCCAACTCATAGGCCACCTTTCCCACTTGACTCAAAATCTCAAAAGGACCTATGTATCTAGGTGCTAACTTCCCTTTCTTGCCAAATCTCATCAACCCTTTTCTAGGTGACACCTTCAGCAACACAGCTTCGCCAATTTGGAATTGAACGTCCTTACGCGCTGGATCCGCATACTTCCTCTGTCTATCTTGAGCAGCAAGCAACCTTTTCTGAATTAACTTGACCGAGTCATGCAACTGTTGTACCAATTCCGAGCCGAGAATTCTTCCTTCTCCCACTTCATCCCAACTTGTTGGTGATCTACATTTTTGCCCGTACAAAGCTTCGTATGGTGGCATGCCGATACTGGAATGATAGCTGTTGTTGTAAGAGAATTCAATCAATGGCAAATGGTCGTCCCAACTTCCTGCAAAATCGATTGCACAACTGCGCAACATGTCTTCAATCGTTTGAATTATCCTTTCACTCTGGCCATCAGTCTGCGGGTGGTACGCCGTGCTCATATTCAACTTTGTGCCAAGACATTCCTGAAATTGCTTCCAGAATCTCGAGTTAAATCGGGAATCTCTGTCTGAAACTATTGATACAGGTACTTCATGCCTTAGTACGATTTCGCGCACATACAGATGAACCAACTTGTCCAGTGACGACTTTTCATTTATTGGAAGGAAATGCGCCGGCTTCGTAAGACGATCAATTATAACCCATATTATGTCATGTCCGGATTTCATTTGCGGTAGTCCCACTATAAAGTCCATAGCGATATTTTCCCATTTCCATTCTGGAATCTTCAGGGGCTGAATTAATCTGCTTGGTCGTTGATGTTCCGCCTTTACTCTCTGACAAGTATAGCATTTCGCAACCCATTCTGCCACGTCTCGCTTCATATTTGGCCACCAAAAATTCTTCTTTAAGTCTCGATACATCTTGGTGCTTCCCGGGTGGATTGAAAATTTCGAATTGTGGGCTTCATGGAGAATCTCATTCTTTAATTCAGGTACATGGGGAATCCATATTTTGGATGAAAACCTTAGTATCCCTTGCTCATCCCTTTGAGTATTAATCTCCTCTCCAGATAACTGATTCTTCTCTTTTTCCATTACTTCCTCTTGACACTTCTTTATCTTTTCCACTAGTGTTGGCTGAAAGGTCATTGCACGACAAACTTCCTCGACTTTTCCATAAGCATAAAGTTCTAATTCCAATCTTTCGATTTCTTCAGATAACTCTTTTGATGTTATCATCATGTTCAATCTCTCCTTCCTACTCAGAGCATCGGCCACTACGTTCGCCTTTCCAGGATGGTAATTTATCGAACAGTCATAGTCCTTGATCAATTCCAGCCATCTCCTCTGCCTCATATTGAGCTCTTTTTGAGTAAAAATGTACTTTAAACTCTTGAAAGCTATCTTCACATTCTGCACTCCATTCAAACTTTTGATTCTTTCTGGTTAACTTGGTCAATGGCGTGGCGATCTTCGAGAAATCCTTGACGAATCTTCTATAGTATCCGGCCAATCCTAGAAAACTTCGCACTTCCGTAGGAGTCTTTGGCCTCTCCCAACTCATAACTGCCTCAATCTTTGCCGGATCCACTTTAACTCCTTCATTTCCAATAACATGCCCCAAAAATTGAACTTCCTTTAACCAAAACTCACATTTAGTAAACTTGGCATACAACTTCTCTTGTCGGAGTATCTCCAATGTTATCCAGAGGTGCTGCTTATGTTCTTCTTCCGACTTAGAATAAATAAGGATGTCATCAATGAATACCACGATAAATTTGTCCAAATACTTCTTAAATACCCGATTCATCAGATCCATAAATGCGGCCGGAGTGTTGGTCAATCCAAACGGCATTACTAGGAATTCATAATGCCCATATCTGGTCTTAAATGCGGTCTTATGAATATCTTCTTCTTTGATCTTTAATTGATGGTATCCCGATCTTAAATCAATCTTCGAAAAGCATTTTGCTCCCTTCAACTGATCAAAAAGGTCATCTATCCTTGGTAGCGGGTAGCGGTTCTTGATCGTCACCTTATTCAACTCCCGGTAATCTATGCATAGACGCATACTCCCATCTTTCTTCCTTACAAACAGAACAGGTGCTCCCCATGGAGACGTACTTGGTCGTATCACTCCTTTATCCAATAATTCTTGCAGCTGGCTCGCCAACTCTTTCATTTCTGCTGGTGCCATCCTATATGGGGCCTTTGAAACTGGTTCCGTGCCTGGAGCAAGGTTGATCTCGAACTCAATTTGTCGATCTGGTGGTAAGCCTGGTAGTTCGTCGGGAAACACATCGGGGAACTCGTTAACTACAGGAATATCTTCCATTCTGAGGCTGTCTCTCTCTGAATCCACTACATATGCTAGGAACGACTCACAACCTTTTCTAAGTAACTTCTTAGCCTGAACAACTGTAAGAAATAGTTGCTCTTGCCTCTATCCCTTAAATACTACCTTCTCTCCACTCTTCGTCTTTAAATACACTCTCTTGGTCTTATAATTTATCTGAGCGCTATTCTCTCCTAACCAATCCATTCCTAAAATTATATCAAACTCTCCCAACTTGAAGAGTATCAAGTCGGCTGAAAACTTATACCCCGAAATATCAATCTCACACTTTGGACAAAATTGATTCACAGGAATCTTCTCTTGGTTTACAATTACCATATTTACTACCTCACTCATAACCATTTTATCACACTGGAGCTTATCAACAAAAGATTCTGATATGAAAGATCTTGTTGCTCCCGAATCAGTCAATACTTTAGCTTTGACATTATTGAGTAAAAGTGTACCTGCTATCACCTCAGAATTCTGAACAGCATCCTTCATCTTCAAATCAAATGTCCTTGCTGTTGCTTGCGGGGTTGGTGCAGGTGGTGGAGGTAATGCCAATATCTCAGTTGGCACGCTTGCACTGGTACTTGCCACGTTCATCAGAGCTTTGACTGGTCCGGTTGCCTTACACTCCCTAGCCATGTGTCCAGTCTTCCCACACTTGTAGCACGTAACTCCTGGCTTCGGCATCTTGCACTCATTCGCCAAATGTCCCTTCTGATTGCACCTATAACAGGTCATGCTCAGCTTATTGCATACTCCGGGGTGCCTTTTCCCACAGTGCTTGCATTCCGGTCTCTGGAACCTATTTTCTCCAACTTGCCCTTGGCTTGCCTAGTTGTTCCCTTTTGATTCTTGCCTTCTGCCCAAATTTCCCTTCTTTTGAAAATTTCCGCCCTTCTGGAAACCAATCCTCTTTATATTCCGATCTTGCGAACTTCCAGCTTCAGACTTTTCTCTATAAAATGGAACCTTCCTCTTCTTGTTATCCCTCTCTTTCCTTGACTACATCCCATTATTCTCAATCAGAGCAGCTTTCTGTACTACTCCCGCATAAGTTTCAAGCTCAAACATAGCCACCCTATCTCTGATCCAAGGCTCCAATCCTTGCTGAAATTTCTTTGCTTTTTCCTCCTCAGTGCTGGTATACTTTGTCATAAACCTTGACAACTCAGTGAACTTCTTCTCATACTCCAATACAGTCATGTTCCCTTGCTTCAACTCAAGAAATTTTAGCTCCATCTGATTCTGCATGTACTTAGGGTAATACTTGTCCAGAAATAACTTCTTAAATCTCTCCCAAGAAACCTGCTGAGTGACTTCCATAGCCTTTACTGATTCCCACCAATAGATGACTTCTCCCTTCAAGAAGTAAGTAGCATATGGCGTCTTCTGATCGTCTCCTAACTGTACCAACTCAAAAGCCCTTTCCATTTCCTTGATCCATGTGTTAGCTATCACTGGATCAGTGGTATCATGAAATGCAGGTGAATTCACATTCTGAAAAGCCTTGAAGGTGACAATTTGTCTAGGTGGTACTGGTGGTTCAGGTGGTTGGTGTGGCTCACGGTTATCTTGGTTTTCAATTCTTTGTTGAAGAGTTAGTTGTTGTTGAGCTATAGCATTGGTTTGCTCTTGCAAGGTTTCCAGTAGTCGAAGAATATTTGGGTTTGTGGTGGATGTGGTTGTTGGATTCTTCTTTTTTGGAGGCATGATCCTGAAATAAGAGTTGTATCAAAACATATATGAATGATAAAATGATTCGAGGGTATCGCATGGCATTCTCATTTACATATGGGGTCAAGTTTCCAAATTAAGCAGATATGATGATAAAAACAAAAAATGACAGTTGAGAGCAAATGGAACAATAGCACATAATTATTGAAATTTTAAAGGTCACAGTACATTGGATTGGGACATAGTCTGATTCTAGGAATAACAGGCTTATTTAAAGGAAAAACAGAAACAACTGGGGATTCCATAGAGTCTGATAGTACAACAACATGAAAGGTAAATGGAAAGAACTAAGGCTCCACTCCATCTGAACGGGGCTTGGTAGTCTTTTCCTCTCGAAGCGTCTTCACAATGCTCTGGAGCTCATCTGCCACCATCTGAATGACATACTGGCTGGTACGGTCCCGGTGCGCTGGCATCTCCTCAAGCTTAGTGTTGACGTACTGAACCAAGGTCTCAAGTCTCGCAGTCATCTGCTCCTTGGGCTTCCCTTCGAAGTTTCGGCTGTCTGGATACACGTTCTTCAGTCGGTCTATCAGTCGGTCGTACTTGCCCTTAAGCATGTCGAACTCGCGCCTCAACTCAGCATACATTTGAAAGCAATAGTGTCGTCCGACCCAGAGGATGACGAGGAATGCGCCCTTTGCTGACAACCAATAAGAGGAGTATTAATAATAATTTACTTAACCTACTCTCTCGCATAATATCTATAACCTACAGACAAATCCTATAACCTATTTGGGCTGTCCAGGGACTCTAAACCGTAGCTCTGATACCAAAACCTGTCACACCCCCAACTTTAACAGCAAAATAAATATAGCTATTACATCATTTTAATGAAGAATACACAACCAAATCCAAGATCTTACAGTTTAGGGTTTGGAACAGCCCAACACTGCCAACTATTACATCTGAATACAAATACCGAGTCCTCACACAACTATTAATACTTATTCTACCTGAGCTCGAACATAAGCATCAGCATCACAGGTCTTACGGGCAGTCTGCTTGAATCTAACCATAGCTGCTAGCTGTAATATCAGGGTAAAGCAAGAAGTGAGCCGAATGCTCAACAAGTGCTAACAACACAACACAAAACATAAATCGAGATATACTTTTAAGAATGCCAAAGGAAAGACATAACTAATGATAACGAGAGATAAAACTATGTGAGATGGCATCATTTTGCTTGTATCAAAACAATTTTAAAAAAAAATCATGTCTTAATCAAAATCATTTTATGACGTACGGATTACAGCCGGTGATCAGCCGCGAAGTAATCCCGAACCTCGCTGGGTTCTAAAACATTAACGGGAATCCCTAGGCAACTTTTAAGCCTAATATAAGTGTGGAAAGGACTCGCGTCTCAGTCCAGATCCACTATTCAAGAAAACATTTATCCCCTTTGGGACTGAAAACCCATATTTTATTTATTTCAAAAGCTGATGCCGAATTGTAACAAAATCTCTTTTAACAATACACATTTTTATTAAGGGAATATAGATCAACTCGAAATACGGGAAATATGGTACTAAATCTCAGGGCCATGATTCATAAAACTTTACTCTATTAGGGTAACCAAAAGGTTTTCATATGTCAGAACTTGGACAGGAAAATATGGTGAGACTAATGGATAATATGAAGGGGTAATACCAAACTGGGCTTAAAGCAATGGTTTCTCGTCAAGGTACAGGTGTTGGATCATTAAGAAGATAAGCTTCACGAATACTATGGGTGTTAAGGTAATGATCTCTAGCTCAGGATGAATGTATATATCAGAATTGTCAAGCTTTAGGATAGGAAAGAGGGTATCAATCAATGAGGAATCAGGTTGGTAAGTTTCTGACTATCAAAGTTCAAGGTAAGGTTCTATAGGGGTTCAACTATCAGGATGAGATATCAATACTTAGGAATCATCATCATGTTAATCAAAAGGATCAATCAAGTAATATAACAACTCTTTATTTTATCATGGCATTTAACTATCATGAAGAGACTTTTGAACTACTTACAATACATACTTGAGGGTTCATGGCATCTCTATGTAATTCAAAGATAAGCGAGAGATACGCTTGATTTAAACATATCAAAATGACTCAGGATAATTGCATCGATAAATATGAACTATTTATAGTAAATATGAAGGTCAAGTTGAATCACTTGCCTTGAGATAGGCTGGACTGGTCTGACTGGTAGGAGCAACTGGAGCTTCACTCGACTTTTATGGCAAGTTTTCCCTCGTCTCGAGATCCTACATAAATAATAATAATCCTCATTATAATATATTCTTACCATCTCAACCTATTTATAATCCGAAATTAAACACGGATGGCACTTAGGCCTATATGCACTTAATTTATATCCACCTTTATATTTTAATTGTACACACGTAGCCACATAATCACATATCGTATATTAATATCAAATAACACCATAATGCAACACTAGGCTTGGATAATCTCGACTCACAACTTAAGTCACTTGGTCGCTAAACTAGACAAGATCTTCAAATTTTGGCTTCCTAACTCGATGTGCCTTTCCTAAATTATCCAAAACCTATTGACCCTCACTTGTGCCTTTTGCTCTACTGACCTTATACTATCTTACAACTATGGTGGTCGACCTAATACTCACTTGTAAGTGTTCTAAAACTATGTGATAAGTGAAAGTGCTCACTGGTGCAAATTTCAGAATGACAACTATGGTTTCTTGAGTACATTAGACACTCTTAAACTACAAGCTTTTCTTCAAAACTTTTACACAAGACTCTCCTGACCTAAGGGCATCTCAAAAACTTGATGTGGCTCAAGGGCCTGGCTTGGGCCTTCTTGGGCCTAAGCTGAAAGTCCAAGGTTCCCCTGTTTTTCTGGGCAGAAAATGCCCTGACTTGAATTAACTTGCGACACATGGTTCTAACTCATATCTTATGAACTATGGTTGGAAAAACTTCTCTGACACTCCCTCTAACTAATGCCCAATTGGGCCTAATGAGGGCCTACCTATGACATGGTCAAATCTCCCTATTTCTAACTTGCAACAAAACTGTCCCCTGCTGGACAGATTTTGTTATTCTACTTATGCACCTAACCAAATGACATGCAAACCTCCAACCAACTCCTAAAACCTTTTATATACTCCCAATACTAACTTCTGGTAGCTTGGGCCTCAAAGTGCACACCAATGACATGGTCAAAACTCACTCTAAACCTCAGGGTGCTATACTGATTTTTCTGCAGAAACTATAACTCTCATTTTCCAAGGTTTTGACTTGACAAACTCAACTAACAACAACCAAATACTTAAACCAAGACTTATACATGGCATTCTACTAAACTAACTCCCTTATTCTTAAAATAACCTTGGTGAGATCATCCTTACCTAAGGTACAATTATGGCAAAATAAAAGAGACTACACTTCACAAATCACAAATCTTCATGCTTTTGAAACAACAAGATATATATTTTTTATAAAAGATAACCACGAATTATTACCATGCAACAAGAAGCATAATTCAATATTAACACATTATTCCTACTGAAATTAAGGCTCACTAATAAAATCTTTCCAAATGATCAAAATCTTACAACATTCTAAGAGAAATCCACATGCATGCATGCCTTCGGGTTTTTCAAACCAAAACAACATATTTTCTACATATGTTCTATCATAAAATTGACATGCAAGCCTAGCATAAGATATACCTAGATGATCACTTAGCATGGAAAGAGTTTTATCAAGACTTCACTAAGATTTTCATGTTATCATCACAAAAACACACAAAGTGGAACATGACAACCAAAACACCATCCATTCGGCTCCTATCAAGTCATGGCCGAATGGATTAGGGTGAAAACAACAATTGCATGAGTGTAGCATACTCATGTCTAGCCATTCTCAACCCTTTGCTATTATAACTCATGGTAAAAGCCTTGAATTCACAAGAATCAAGGATATTCACTTGGAGTTTTAACAAAACACCACCATGCAAGGTCAACATATAAGTTTTTCTACTCTAAACTCTTAAGATATACAAGAACAACATGTAGGGAGTAGGATTACTTGATAATAGGATGATTGTTTGAGTGAGAAATGAAGAAAGAAGGGGATGGGGGCTCGGTTTTTGGGAATTGGCGAGAGGGGAGGGGGAAAAACCGAGAGGAGGGGGAGGAAAGGATGAGTGTGGAAATGGTGGGGTGAATGTGGAGTAGTAATCATGTTAGTTTGTGATAGGGATAAATAAATCCTGATTATATAATTAGATATTGCTAGGTGTAGGGCTGCTAGGCCCAATAAGAAGATGTATGACATTCAGACCAAGAAGGTAAACACATTGGTCAGGCCTGATGGACCAGATCAGGCCTGATGGAACAAAGAAGGCCCAACAGCCCTGATTATTTATTAATTTCATAATTAATAAATAAAGGAAGGAAACACCTATTAAGATAAGTCCTAGTGGGGATATAAATCCTTGTAGATTGGCCTCAAGGGGACCTAAAAGGATAAGGAATCAGCTTCCTACTATCTAGGATGCCAAAGTCCATTCTAATTATGAGACTTGCCCACCAAGTCTCCTATACCAAGTCCAATTCAAGGACTCTCGACATCTATATAAGGGGTCTCGCCCCACAAATCAGAACTACGTTTTTTGGCTTGATTCTCTAATTCACAGAGATACGTAGGCATCTCGTAAAGGCAGAATTAAGTTACGAAACACGAGAGCAGCCATTAAAGGCCTTGAGCTCCCGAATCTTAGTAATAAATACAGCAAATAATAACCTTAGTTTTTTATCCATAACATTTGGAGCCGTCTATGGGAAGTGAACAACCATGGCGAGAACACGGAGAACAACTAGCGCTCTGGAGGAGGGAACACCATCAGGGACAACTCAGGTGATTTCGTCAACCGTGGAGATTCCTCCCCACTCAACTTATGCATCTACTCTAGCGGAAACCCAGATAGGGGCAACTCAATCTCAGCCACAAGGGACGACTCCCCCGACTATTCAAGGTACGAATCCTCAAGTTCAACAAGTACATATACCTGTGAATTCTCGACCCGTCGGGTATGAATATTCAACTGTTGTTACCACTAACCCCCCTTATGGGATGCCCCTTTACCCCGAGGTTGGAGGAAGTGGATATGCTGGGCGAAGTGAAGCACGAGGGCAATCGCCCCCTTATATACGAGGTTTGGCTCATATCCTCGAGGATCGGGAATTTTCTGGTCCTTATACTAAGAGAGATTCTGAATCTTCGGATGATGAAGTGGCCCCAAGAAGGAGACATCCAGGCAAGGAGCCGATGGCCGATGGAAGGCAACGCCCTCGAAGCACCCAAGGGGCGAATCCCCAAGAAGTGCGGGAAAGGATAACGGCTCATGAGGCTGAGATCCAAAGGCTGAGGCGTGACTTGGAAGCTCACCAGGCCTCCAGACCCCAGATACCTCCTAGGGGGAGAAATCCTCCTCCTGTCATAGACCTCGATGGTCCGGTACGAAGAAGGGCTGTCTTCCCAAGAACTGATCCAAGAAATCTCCTTCCCCTTGGAGACCCTGATGATCCAACTCCACCCTTCACAGAAGAAATAATGAATGCCCATATCTCAAGGAAATTCAAGATGCCCACTATCAAAGCCTATGATGGCACCAGAGACCCCGCTAACCATGTCAGGACATTCTCTAATGCACTGCTGCTGCAACCCGTGAATGACGCTATTAAGTGTCGGGCCTTCCCTCAAACCCTGTCGGGTATGGCTCAAAGATGGTATAGTCGCTTACCCCAAACTCTATTGGATCGTTCAGAGAGTTAAGTCAGGCTTTTATTAAGCAATTCATCAGCGGGAGAGTCCATGAGAAAAGTTCAGCATTTCTTATGAGTATTGTGCAGGGAGCTAAGGAATCCTTGAGAGATTACCTGAATCGTTTCACAAAAGAGGCTTTAAAAGTCCCGGACCTTGATGATAAGGTAGCCATGATAGCACTGCAACAAGGAACTAGGGACGAATTTTTTAAGATGTCCTTGGCCAAACGTCCCCTTGAAAGCATGTTGCAGCTCCAAGAGAGGGCAGGGAAATATATCAAGGTTGAAGAAAGTATGAGGAAGACCGTAATAAGTAATGAGCCCACTGGAGGCAATAAGCGGAAAACTGATTTAGAATATATTGCAAAGGACAAATATCCTAGAACCGAACAAAACCCTGATTCAACCCCCAAGAAGGGAGGACCTGGGCAAAAGTTCACTGAATACGCTAAGCTGAATGCTCCTAGAAGTCAGAATTTGATGGAGATTGAGAAAGATAGAGATATTCGTTGGCCTAAGCCTTTGAAGGCTGATCCCGCCAAGCTAGATAAGAGCAAGTATTGCAGGTTTCACAAAGATGTTGGCCATGACACCGATGAGTGTAGGCAATTGAAAGATGAAATTGAGTTTTTGATTCGAAAAGGAAGATTGAACAAGTATACTGGAGATGGAGGGGACAAAAATAATAGTGGAAGGAAGAATTTTGAAGATCGTAGGAGGGACCAAGACGATCAGGGGCGGAATCCCCAACCTAGAGGGCCGGTTATAAATGCAATTTTTGGAGGACCACAACGCCCTCGAGGACCTGTGATAAACACGATCTTTGGAGGTCCGACTGCTGCTGGATTGTCCAAAAATTCAAGAAAGGCATATACTAGAGAGGTTAAGCATATTGTTGGAGAAGCCCCGAAGAGGGCCAGGACAGAAGTAACATTGGCTTTTGATGATTCTGACCTAGAGGGCGTAAAGTTTCCTCATGACGACCCGTTGGTCATAACACCAATAATAGGAAATAGCCCGGTTAAGAGGGTTCTTGTGGATAATGGTGCTTCTGTGGATATATTGCTCCACGACGCCTTTCTAAGGATGGGGTATAACGATTCGCAGTTGACACCAACCGACATGCCGATATATGGATTTGCTGGAGTAGAATGTCCTGTGGAAGGCATAATCAAACTGCTAACCACCATAGGTACGGAACCAAGACAAGCAACGCAGATGTTGGATTTCGTGGTAGTAAAGGCTAGTTCAACTTATAATGCTATCATGGGGAGAACAGGGATACATGCCTTTAAGGCAGTCCCCTCTTCCTACCATTCAGTTATGAAGTTTCCCACCCGAAACGGGATTGGAGAAGAGAAAGGAGATCAAAAAATGGCTAGAAGCTGTTATGTGGCCTCTTTGAGGGCAGATGGAGTCGGGGGGCAGGTTCTTCCTATTGAAGATATGGATGTCCGAGAAAATGACGAGAAGAGAGGAAAGCCAGCAGAAGACTTGGTTTCGGTTCCTTTAGACCCCAAGAATCCTGAGAGGATGACTTTCATTGGAGCCACACTAGAGGAGCCCCTTAGAGGGAAGTTGGTGAAATTTTTGTAAGAAAATAGTGATGTATTTGCATGGTCAGCAGCTGATATGCCAGGCATAGACCCGGAGTTGATTACTCACAAGCTAAACGTGGATCCAAGCCGGAAGACAGTGAAACAAAAGAAAAGAAATTTTGCCCCGGAAAGACAAGAGGCTATAAAACAGGAAGTAGAGAAGCTCCTAGAGGCTGGTTTCATTGAGGAGATTCAATTTCCGAAGTGGTTAGCAAACCCTGTAATGGTGAAGAAGGCTAATGGAAAGTGGATGATGTGTATAGACTTCACTGATCTGAATGATGCATGCCCTAAAGACTGTTTTCCATTGCCAAGGATTGATACTTTGATTGATGCCACTGCTGGGCATGAGATGCTGAGTTTCATGGATGGATTTAGTGGATATAATCAGATTAAGATGCACAAGGATGACATTCCAAAGGTATCATTTATCACTGACTTTGGTGTTTATTGTTATCTTGTTATGGCGTTTGGTCTTAAGAATGCGGGAGCCACCTATCAAAGGTTGGTAAATAAAATTTTTAAGGATCTTATTGGTAAGACTATGGAAGTCTATGTTGATGACATGTTAGTCAAGAGTCTAGTAAAGACTGATCATATAACCCATTTGAGGGAAGCTTTTGAGATCCTGAGGTACCACAAGATGATGTTGAATCCTACGAAGTGCGCTTTCGGAGTAGGATCTGGAAAATTCTTGGGACTAATGGTCTCAAAGAGGGGAATTGAGGCTAACCCGGATAAAATAAAGGTTATCCTGGATATGGAACCACCAAAAACTGTCAAGGATGTTCAGAAGCTCACAGGAAGGGTTGCTGCGCTAGGACGATTCATCTCCAAGTCAGGAGACAAGTGTTTGTCATTCTTCAAGTCACTAAAGAGCATCAAAGACTTTGTATGGAGTGAGGAAAACCAGAAGGCATTTGAAGAGTTAAAGAAGTATATGGCCCAGACCCCGTTGTTGGCCAAGCCAGTTCTGAGTGAAGTTTTATTATTGTACTTGGCTGTTTCAGAGAGCGCCTTGAGCGCGGTGTTGGTTAAGGAGGAGCTAAAAGTCCAGAAACCCGTGTATTATGTCAGCAAAATTCTGCATGGTGCTGAATTAAATTATTCAACTATTGAGAAATTTGCTCTAGCCTTGGTAATGGCTTCAAGAAAACTGCGTCCTTACTTTCAGGCTCATCAGATTGAGGTGCTAACGAATCAGCCATTGAGAAATATCATTCACAGTCCCAAGGCAAGTGGGAGATTGATTAAGTGGGCAATAGAGTTGGGAGAGTTCGATCTCAAGTATAAGCCACGTACGGCCATAAAAGCCCAGGCACTAGCGGACTTCGTGGTGGAATGTACCATACCCAACCAAGAAGTCGGGGGGCAGGAAGATACCATACCTCAAGACAAGGGAGTCGATAATGGGGACAGAGAGAAGGATGATAAGGAGAAAGAATATTGGGTTCTCTATTTTGATGGAGCATCAAAAACAAATTCCAGTGGAGCAGGGTTGGTTTTGCAAAGTCCTGATGGGTTCTTAATTGAGTATGCTATGAAGCTAGACTTCCCAACCACAAATAATGAGGCAGAGTATGAAGCCCTGATAGCTGGCCTTGGTCTAGCTGGGAATGATAAGGAGAAAGAATATTGGGTTCTCTATTTTGATGGAGCATCAAAAACAAATTCCAGTGGAGCAGGGTTGGTTTTGCAAAGTCCTGATGGGTTCTTAATTGAGTATGCTATGAAGCTAGACTTCCCAACCACAAATAATGAGGCAGAGTATGAAGCCCTGATAGCTGGCCTTGGTCTAGCTGGGACACTTAGAGTCAAAAACTTAAAGGTCCATGGAGCCTCGAAGCTGATCATATCCCAGGTAAAGGGAGAATTTGAGGCAAGGGATGATACGATGGCTAAGTATGTCCGCCTAGTAAGGGCTGTGATGACCCAATTTAATGAATGCCATGTTGAACACATTCCAAGGGAAGAAAATGCTAAAGCAGATGCACTATCAAAGTTTGCTTCATCTGAGATAGAAGAAAGTTCAGGAAGTGTGTACTTCCGTGTTTTGAAAACAGGAAGCATAAATGTTAAGCTTGTGGCTCCTATAGGCATGGGGACATCCTGGATTGTTCCCATTAAGGCTCATATTCAAACCGGTTGGTTGCCAAGCGATGCAACTGAAGCACGGAAGTTAATTGTTCGGGCACTAAGGTACTCTTTGATAGATGGGATTCTTTACAAAAGATCTTTCGTGGTTCCCTACTTGAGGTGTCTCAGGCCCGATGAGGCACGCTTGGCTCTTGAAGAAGTGCATGAAGGTATTTGTGGACAACACTTGAGGGGCAAGGCCTTGGCTCATAAGATAACTCGTTTAGGCTTTTATTGGCCAGAAATGATGGCTGATGCCAAAGAATACGTGAAGAAATGTGACCGCTGTCAGAAGCATGCACCTGTTGTTAGACAACCCCCCGAGATGCTGACCTCTATCAACTCGCCCATTCCTTTTGCTATGTGGGGAATGGATATTTTGGGGCCTTTTCCCATGGCCACAGCACAAAGGAAGTTTCTGATTGTAGCCATTGATTATTTCACCAAGTGGATCGAAGCCAAACCCTTGGCCAAGATCATAACTAAGCAGGTTGCACAATTCCTGTGGGAAAACATTATGTGTCGATATGGAATTCCCTGTATCCTCGTCACTGACAATGGAACACAATTCAACAATGAGGAATTCAAGAAGTATTGTGAAGAAAATGAAATTGAGTTACGGTTCACCTCTGTGGCTCACCCGCAAGCCAATGGGCAAGCGGAGGTAGCAAATCGGATAATCCTGGATGGACTAAAGAAGAGGATCGAGAAGTCAAGAGATAATTGGGTGGATGAGATACTTCCCATATTGTGGGCCTATAGGACTACTTGTAGAGTCACGACAGGAGCAACTCCCTTCATATTGGCGTATGGGGCAGAAGCAGTAGTTCCAGTGGAGATATCACATTCCTCTCCAAGGATTCAGGCTTTCAATGCCGAGGAAAATAAGGAAGGACAAAGGTTGGCTCTAGACTTAATCGATGAAGTGCGAGATGAAGCACATGCAAAGATAGTAGAGTATCAGAAGAAAGCTTCATTCTATTACAACTTAAGGGTTAAAGAAAGGTCCTTTAAATAAGGTGACCTAGTCTTGAGGAAGATAGAAGCTTCTGGGGTAGGACAGAAAGGGAAACTTGCCCCAAATTGGGAAGGGCCGTACAAAGTCAAGAGCGTTCAGGGTGGAGGAACCTACAAGCTGGAGATTATGGATGGTTTTGAAGTTCCGAGAACCTGGCACGCACAAAACCTGAAGGTTTACTACGTGTAAGATAGTCAAAGTACGATTCTCACTTGTCATTGTGACAAGTAGGTTTAAAAGCACCTTGAAGCTTTGTTTGCATGGGATTTTTATTTTCTAGCTATTATTGATCAGGGTCGAACGTATATTATGTAAGTTTTTGGAAAACTAGACTTGAAATTGAAGAGTTCGAAATTATTTCAACCTATGGATGTTTGAGTTGTGATAATACTTGTGTGGCCCATTAAGCCAAGTTTTAATATTAAAGTATCGGAAAGATAAAGGAGAGAATGCGAATAAGGAAAGTAGCATATAAAATAGCCCCGGAGGGTAATAAGTTTTAATACAAACAAAAGTCCAGACATAAGTTAAGGATAAAATTACAGAATAGAAAAACTACTCCACCATGCGGGAGCCTTCATTCTCTTGCTCCTTATCAGCGCCTTCAGCATCCTTCGCAGGAGAAGTGGGAGGAGAAGCAGTGTTAGGATCCAAGATGCGATCATCTGGCTGAGGGGAGTTGAAGAGGGCATCTATGCTGTCCTCCGACTCAGCCTGCTCGGGACTTATAAAGTCCTTAGGGTCGACTAAGCCCGGGTGCTTCTCAGAAACCGCCTTTACGGCCGCATCCCATCCCTGAGTAAACTGTAGGGAATAAAAACCCTCATCATGAATCTCCATGAGATTCTTAAACTTGTCAGAATCCATGTAGTCATCAATGAGCTTATCCTTATCGCTCCTAAGTTTCACCAGCTCGGAATGAGCCTTAGCCAGCTCCTCTTTCTTCGTGTCCAGCTTCTTCTCCAGGACCTTGGCTCTCTCTTCCCATTTCTTCATCTCCTTCTCAAACCCATCTGAGTTACCCTTCCAGGACCTAGCCTGGTGGAGGGCCGCCTGGAAGTAGGTATTACTCTACAAAGAAATATGTATGAGTTAGCACAAGTTCGTTGAAATACGAGAAAGTTGGGATTCAAAGAAAAAGAGGAAAAAGAAAGTTACCGCAGCTTGGGCTTGAGAACCCAGAAGCTCAATAGTCTCGATATCACTCCCCGTAACAATGTCAGTAAAGTCATGGGGAGTGATGGAATGGTACGACCAATCCTTAGCATGTTTGGTGGATCCAACCACCGTATCGCTCCTCCTGAAGCCCCAGTTAGGCCTGAAGGAATGTGACTTAAAGGAGGATCCACATCGTCCCCCAACTCGACCACCGGGACGTGGGGCTTAAGAAAAGAAGGACCGTCAGGTTTGCTCCTGGGGTCCTTGTTTAGCTTGGCCCTCTTCTGGCGGCCTGACTCCCCTTCCTTGGGCCTGTTGACATTATTGATGGCCTCGCAAGCTAAAAAAGAAAGATAGAAAGAATATTAAATTGCAGGAGAGATAAAACGTTACAATTAAAGGGAAGGAAAAATGGTTATCCAGTTATAAATTTACCCTTATCACTGGCCTGAGAGAGACCGACTTTCTTCAAGGAAAACTCCTCTAAGAGGGTCCAGGTGTCTGTTTTCCCATCATCTGAAATTAAGGCTTGGTAGGCCACCTCCTCCTCATCAGATAATCTAAAGCTACCTGGACTCCCATCTGACACTTTGCAAAAGGGCCTACAAAAGAGTGTGGCCCAATCACCCCCAGCCCAGGTCAGCCTCACAAACTCGTCCCTCCATTTGGGGTTGTTCTCAACTATGGAATTACTATCAAAGATATGAGGAATTTTGGGCTGTTGACGAATTAAAACCCAACCTGGTTGACTCATGGCGCTATTATAGAATTTGAAAACTTTCCTAAAGATAGCTACGGAAAGAGGAAAATTATATCTAAGACAAAGGACCATAAAACAGATAATGTTCCTCCAAGCGTTAGGGCTCCTCGAGAGATAAACAAAGTATCCCCCTCCCAATTACAAGTCCTATCCCCGGGGGCGGCTGGAGTGATCCTAAGGTGGGGTGGAAGTCTGTACAGGGTGTTCATGGACTCTATCCTACCATCTAACTCATGAAAGGTGTTACCATGGTTATACGAATCTAACTCAGATAGAGAGGGATATTCATCACCTCTCGAGTTAATCATATCAAGTAGGGAAGTATATGGAGATTGAATTTGAATGTTTGTACCTCTCTTAGAGACATTCATCTTCTGCAAATGAGCCAAGTCACGATCTGCCATTGATATGCTTCGATTGAAGGCTTGAAACGCAGAAAAACCTGAGAAAGGTGGAGCTGCGGTGGCTGAGGACGCCGGAAATCGCCTTCTCAAAGGAAGAACTCTAGAGAGATTTATGAGAGAAAATGAGAAATGTGAAGTGAAGTGAGGATTCTCACTTCACACTACACTTATATAGGAGAAAAGCTCGGAAAACGAGGTGTTTCTAGGCCCATTTAGCCAGGCCCAACCTAAAAGCCCATCTACCAGAAATATCAGGAATAATCTAGAAGCTTCTGTGGAAAATGAAGGGTCGAAAATTGACCAGAATTTTAAAATGGTTCGATCAGAGTCCTAATCGACAAAGAAAAAAAAAATCTTAATCGATACTTCAATCGATCAAGAGGGAAGAAACCTATTAAGTTCGATCAGAGTCCTGATCGACGCCAAACATAATCCTGATCGATACTTTATTCGAACAGAAGGAAAGAAATCCCCTAAGTTCGATCAGAGTCCTGATCGACGCCAAACAGAATCCTGATCGATACTTTATTCGAACAGAAGGAAAGAAATCCCCTAAGTTCGATCAGAGTCCTGATCGACCCCAAAAAGGATCCTGATCGATATCCCATTCGAGCAAGAATGAAGAAAAACACTAAGATCGATCAGAGTCCTGATCGACACAGAAGAGAATCCAGATCGATATTTCATTCGATCAGAACGGTAGAAAGCCACCTAGTTCGATCAGAATCCTGATCGAAATCGATCAGGAATTCTGGTCGATTAAGCCAATGCTTCAGTCGACTAAAGTGTCACTTTGAAGGCCAGTTCGATCAGAGTCCTGATCAAAATCGATCAGGAATCCTGGTCGATTCCGCATAGATCCTGATCAAAGATCATGTCGACCAGAATGTTAGTTCCTGAGCTAGTTCGATCAGGATCCTGATCGAAATCGGTCAGGAATCCTGATCGATTTTTTATACATCCTGATCGATTTTAAGCCAGAAAATCAGGGAAAAACCCAGAAATTAAGGGAAAAATCCCAGAAAATTAGGGAAAAATCCAGAGATTAAGGTTAAATCCCAGAAAATTAGGGAAAAATCCAGGAATTAAGGATAAATCCCAGAAATTAAGGATAAATCCCAGAAAATTAGGGAAAAATCCAGAAATTAAGCATGAATCCCAGAAATTAAGGGCAAATCCCAGAAAATTAGGGAAAAATCCAGAAAATTAGGGAAAAATCCAGAAATTAAGGATAAATCCCAGAAAATCAGGGAAAAACCCAGAAATTAAGGGAAAAATCCAGAAAATTTGGGAAAAATTCATGAAAATTAAGATAATTCCTAAAAAGTCGTTGTAAATGTGTAGGTCGCTCCACACTTTACACAAAAATGAAACCCTGTAAGGGAATGATTAGACTTAACTTCTGCGAAACCTAATCAATGTTTCCCAAAAGTTGGGGGGCAAATGACAGGGATAAATAAATCCTGATTATATAATTAGATATTGCAAGGTGTAGGGCTGCTAGGCCCAATAAGAAGATGTATGACATTCAGACCAAGAAGGTCAACACATTGATCAGGCCTGATGGACCAGATCAGGCCTGATGGAACAAAGAAGGCCCAAAAGCCCTGATTATTTATTAATTTCGTAATTAATAAATAAAGGAGGGAAACAACTATTAAGATAAGTCCTAGTGGGGATATAAATCCTTGTAGATTGGCCTCAAGGGGACCTAAAAGGATAAGGAATCAGTTTCCTACTATCTAGGACGCCAAAGTCCATTGTAATTATGAGACTTGCCCACCAAGTCTCCTATACCAAGTCCAATTCAAGGACTCTCGACATCTATATAAGGGGTCTCGCCTCACAAATCAGAACTATGTTTTTTGGCTTGATTCTCTAATTCACAGAGATACGTAGGCATCTCGTAAAGGCAGAATTAAGCTACGAAACACGAGAGCAGCCATTAAAGGCCTTGAGCTCCCGAATGTTAGTAATAAATACAGCAAATAATAACCTTAGTTTTTTATCCATAACAGTTTGGTTTTTATTTGGCCAAAAGTGAGTGGATTTGAGATTTTACAAGAGTAACCTTCCAATATAGTTAGGTAGATTTGCATGCAAGGGTAAAGGGGTAATTTTGTTAGTAGAATGAAAGTGAGTGGGGTTGGAAATGTCTTCCTTGCCCCTTAGTTGAATTGGAAGAGTATTTGCATGCAAGGGTAGCCATGTAATTTGCTAATTATAACAAATAAAATTTATAAAGATTTATTTTTATAAAATAAAATACAAGTTCAAAAATTATAAAATTTATGTCATAAAATAACTTGGATTTTTAGAGACTTTATAAAATCATTTTCAAAATTTGTGAACAAAATACCTTTTAAAAGAAAATTTTTCCAAAGCTTAGAATATTCCTTATAAATCAAAAATAAAGAAATTAAATAAACTCTTGCTTTGAAAAATCATATACTACACAAAGCAAATTTATAATGCAGAAATTTTCACTCACACTAGCGTACAATCATTGAATATATTTTCATTTGACTTTAATATTATACCCAATCCACAAATAATATTACATAAAATGACGGTCGTACCAAAATCAGTTATCCAAGATCCAATTAAATAAAGTGCAAGTAATTGGCTAACTCGTGAACTTAATCTGTTTTGATATTTGATAAATTACGAAGTCTTTATAGATCGAGTTATAATCCCCCGGAACACTAGAGATGTTAGAAGGGATTAAAAATTTACTTCGTAATATTTTATGTGCACGAATAATTGTTATCCAAGGTCCAATAATAAAAATAATTGGCTAACTCATGAACTTGGGTCAAATATAATCTCGCCTTTGGAGATAAAGTACTTTTGTTTATAGATCTTCTTCTTGAGATGATTTATGTGAAGATCAAGTGAAGATCAAGTACTTATTCGAATTTCGAGTTCGAATCTTAGTTCTCTTGAGAACTTTGTTTATAAGAGATCTTGTATTAGAGCTTAAAATGAAATAGAGAAATTAAGTACAAAGCTCAAATAAAAAGAACTCAAATAAGAAGCTAAAAGTTACCACTTTTGAAGAACTGTCGGAAAAGTTCGCCGAAAAAATTCGTCGGAGGTTCGGCCAAATTTGGCACTTTGGTCGAACTTGGGCAGCCCTTTGGGAGGCCGGGAAGTGGTAGTGGATGAGCTCACTTGGTGGGATAAGGCTTGGTTGGCTGAAGCTAAGCATGGGTTTCAAAAACCTTGTATATATGTAAGTATATAGAAGAGAGAGAAGGTTTTTGAGAAGAAGTGTGTGTATAGAATTTGAAAGAGATGAAGAGAAGCACTTCTTGAAAAAATCTCAGAAACTTTGTGACTCTTTAGCTTGAAGAAAATGGGTTGGGGTGGGGGTTTATTTATAGGCGAATTGTTGGGTGGATCGAATGGTGGAGATTTGAGGAAAATGGATGGTGGATGGTGTATGTCACTTGGATTGATGACTTGGCAAGTAGGTTGTGTTTCTTTGACATAGCCATATAAGACAAACAACTTTATGGATTCAAAATCTCAGCTGAGATATTTGAATATATATATATATATATATATATATATATATTTTTCTTTTCTTTTAATCATTGTTTAATCACTTAATTATGGATTAAACACCATTAATCATGACCACCTTAAAAACTCCTAAATAAATATCATAAAAAATATGATAAATACTTAAATAATATAAAATGATGTCCTGCAAGTTTTGGTCAACTTTAGTCGAGGGTAACTAGGTCAAACGTGGTCAACTGTGGGACCAACTACCTCGATTTTTGTGCTTGGACAAAAATTCTCTGAATGCTACGAAATTCTTACCATATTTAGAAAATACATTTAAATGATGCATACCAAATTTCAAGTCATTCTAGCATGTGGAAGTATTTTATCTAAAATTAAAATTGTTATGTCAACCTTTCTTCCGAGTGAAAATATCATTGGTCTTGAAATAAAGGAGATGGATCTTTTGACCAAAGTTTTGACTTGAATAAATATATAAAATACATTTCCTAATATATAAAATATATTTGGATGATAGAAAATGTGTTTGAGTATTTTTGAATAATTTTCTCCAAGAAATGCTGATTTTACGGAACGAGAGAAAATTACTGTAAGTATACAGAAATGAGTTGCAGAACTGGATATTAATATTCCAAACATGAATATTAATAATATTTGAATAAAAATTCTTTTGATATATGTAGAGATATATTTTGGAGTGAAGAGTTAAATATTTTTGATACAACACGAGACTTCTAAAGAATATTTCTGATATATTCCTTATTCGAGCTTGTTGCCATATTCCTGTTGCAACACAGATCTAAGAAATATCGTATCTTGATGTTTCTTCTTTAATCATATTGCCTTAGAGATATATTCCATAAATATATAATTTTGATATTTTGAAAAACTGGAATATCTCTTTTATAAGTTTGAGAGAAATGATTTTGCTTGTTTGAATTTTTGACTTTGATTTGGATCAATGAAATTCATGTCCTAATGGAGAGGAACTACGTGTTCTTAATTTTATGTTTAATCGTATAAATACCAAAATAAATATTATATCGAAGATATCCTTTCAATCTTCCCCTTTTTGGTATTTGCCAAACAAACATAAAATTATCAGTGTGTGCTTCCCCTTGGTGTATGCATGAATTTTTGAAAAATATTTTGCACATAAAGCATTTATTTACTTGGAGATTAAATCTCTTTCTTGAGATCCTGTAAAATACTTTGTTAGATGTATCATACAATAATAAAAGCACAGATAGATCCTTTTATATCAAAAAGATATTAATATTCTCAAATTTTGAAGAATATTGGACATTAGGGATCCAATTTCTCTTCCCCTTTTGTTTGGTACATGCCAAAAAGAGTATATATAGAGTTTAAACAAATAGTTCATCTAATCTTTGAAGGCATAGTATTCAGAAATTTATCAAGAAAGGAAATATTTATGCATGCATGGTCTGATTAAAAGATAAACATGGATTCAGAATTGAGACTATAAGCTGCATTTTTTATTGAAGCATGAAGGTATTAGGGTGTAAAAAAAATTTAAGATCCAATTCTGATTATATCTATTAGTAGTGAGTTCCTTTTCAATTTTATTGATTTCCAAAGATTGTAGTCAAAACAGTTATTATAAGTAGACTTGCATATTTGAGTTGGCCGTCTGTTTGAACTATACTTATATCAATAATCAGTCATTTTTATAATGTACATTTCAGTTTGTACAGATTTCTTTATTGCCTGCAATTTAGAAAGATTGTGTATAAACCAATTTTATTCATTTTCAGTCTGGAATTTAACTTGATTTATAAGAACAAGGCCTTAGTGTTTTAAAATATAGAATACATAATCACAAATTACAAGAACTGTCACTAATACAATCTATGTTCATTTTAAAAAGTTTGAGATCTAATACAGACTAGTTGATGACATTACATTTAAAAAGGTCTAATACAAACTAAAATTCTATCTAGAATGGATCCAATTTAACAACAGCAGCTAAGCACAGTTTTTACAAAGCTGACCAACTAATACAATCTTGTATGACTGATTGACTAACTAGAGACTATACTTAACACATCAGGCTAATAGTGAAATTGAGAACAAGGTGCACGTACCTTTAGTATGGTAACTGGGATGGTTTGTGCATTGAGTAGTGTGAATAGTATAGATAAAATATATAAATGATAATGTTCTTCTTACCTTTTATACCTTTAAAATGAGCTTTCCTGGAATGCATTGTACTGGACTTTGTCAATTTCTATATATTGGTAGATTCTCACATATGTACATTTCCTGCAAATTAGTTTGACATAGAAAGCAATTGCCAGCAATTTTCATAACTGTTAGCTGTATTGAATAAAGTACTGGAGTATCTGCAAGAACAGAAATGTTCTATTCAATTAGTGTGGTTTACTGTATGAATATAAGTGATTATATATCAGATCTAAATCCTGCACAAGAAATAGATTTCACAAACTCATATTTATATACCAGAAGACATAGAAATGTTTAAAGTCAGATTTGACTTTGATCCTGCATAGAATGGTTAGTGTGTTTAAGAGTAAACTTGTAGTATAATGATGATAGGGTATGCAACACCAGAAATAACAGAATGTAGATTATATTGCATGGAACAAAAGTGTTCATATCAATCAGTCTGGTTCACTAATTAAATAGAACAAAGTTCTAAACCTGTGTTAAGATATTACAAAACATAAGGAGTGCATACACTCCATCAAATCCAAACAAAGTTAAACAATAATTCAAGATTACAAACCAACAAACAACATAAAGTCTTTTAAGTTACAAATACATCAGACAACAAAATAGGTACATAACAGCAAATACCAGTACAACATCACAGATCAGACTTCATCAAACAGCAGAATCAAGCAAACTTAACCAATCACATTTCCATCAGCATCACAGATATGAACCAAATCTGGAAAGGTATCAATCAGTTGACCTCTAGCACCCACATTAACTTCTTCTAACTCATGAATCATAGCAGTGTTATCATGCATAGGGACTTGAAAGGAAGTGACAGTGTCATTATCATTCATTCAAGGAGTTCCTAGAGTAGATGCAGCCAAATGCTCTAAATATGCAATCGTATGTTTGTAAGAGGCAGTGAGACTCTCTAATTCTCCTACTTTTTCTTTAATCTCATTATTTTCTTCCTTAACCCTCTTAAGTTCAAGTTTTAACTCATGAAACATGGTTTTGACAGACTCGAACTTAGATAGAAACACATCTTCCTCTCTTATAAATTGAGGAATAACTGTGGGAGTTGCCTCTTGAGGCTCACAGTGCATCAGGGGCACTTGTAGCCTAATGTGTTGATTAGTGATTTGAGAATCAGCACGATTAGAAAATGCTTCAGGCATGTTAATGTTGCAAAGTACAAAAAAGGATGAGATTAGCATACCATAAGGCATATAATCTACAAGATATGCATTGATCATATTTAGAAGAATAATATAAGATATACTGAAGTGGATTTTGTTAGTGCAGAAAAGATACATAATTTTCATATCAAAGAAATAAAAGTACTTACTTTGATTTAGTTTTGGCATAACATTTGCCCTAATGATTAGAGCAAGATGCTGATATGTGCCAGTGAAGTGTTTGAAATGAATACCACAATTAACATCACAGAGACCATCAGGAATATCAGATTTACAAAAAGTGCCAAGCATTAGTTCAAATTCAGATTTGTTAAAAACAAACAGAGAGAAGATATTCTCACAAGGAAACTCACACAAAGGCAAAGGTAAATGCAGTGCCCTATTAATGCTTTTGTTATCAACACAAATGACCTTTTTGTTGACTGATGTAGTGAAATGCAGTATGCCATCTACCCCTTTTATGATATTCATGTTATAATAGAACTCTCCCATGAGGTGTGTGCAGTAGTGCTTACCTAAGTTATACATGAGACAATCCCACCTAGCCTTTCTAGTTATGAACTCTACTTCACCCTTCACATTAACACAAGTGCCAGGTTGGACATTTTTGACAAGTTCAAGAAACTTTTTAGAGTTTGAAGGGTTTGACAGTTTTGGTGAGGGGGCTTTGGTGTGTTCATAGAGGTGTTTGGATTTTGTCTTAGATTGGCCTTTCTGGTGTAAACTTTGACTTGTTTAGGAGGTTTAGGGGAATGAGGGTTCTGAAATTTTCTGCTTTGGTAGAAAGGAATGGTGTGATTTTTGTATCCCTTTCTGAGTTGTTTAGGTGGAAAATGTCTTTTGTGATAGTGTTTAGGATATAAAGATTGAACAGTTTTAAAAGCAGAGGTTTTGTCGTTATGAAACTGATTTTTCTCCATATCTTTAAGAAGATATGGGTTTTCAATCAGTGGTCTGGGTTTAGGGTAAAATGGGTTAGCATTTGGGTTCATGTTGCAAGTGAAGTGAAGTTTATGCAACTATCTAGTGTATGTGTGAATGCAGCATACAAGATATGCATATATATATATAACCATTTAACACAAATGCCAAGAGAAAAGATTTTAAAAATTAAGATTTTTAGAAATTGTTTACTGTTCATGAACAGTGAAAAACATTTAATGCATGCATGGCTGTGTTACACAAAAATCCAAGTGTTTTATGAATAGATACTAGGATGATGCATATGAGAGAATGATGTAATGCAACACATATACACAGATTCATAAACTATTACAGCAGAGAATAAAGAATGTATTAATTCTTCTTCTTTGTGTCTACTTTAGAAAACAACACAGTACACAAGTACAAATTTTGGAAACTGTGTGACATAAAGTTGATATCATAGCTTAATATATTACATAGGGACTGTACTTTCAGTGCAGGTGCATTTAAGGATGTGCTGTGTTTGAAGTGAGTTTGAAAGAAGAACAGATTTTTTTTAATGCAAATTTTATAAAATCTGTTACATTTATTTTTCAAGAAACTATGTTATTAATGAGATGCAACCAAGAGAATGTCATGCACATTAAACATAGAACAGGGCATACAAAATCAGTTTTCATTTAGTTCAAATAGCATTCAAGGAAACACAAAACTTAGATAATTTATATCAGATATAACACTTTAAATGCAGTAAGTTAAAAGAAAATGTCACCTAAATTTTCTAAGTGGCCATTAATCACAGAAGAGATCCAGATACAGGGATGCTCAAGGCTCACCTGCCAGGTCTTACTGTAAGGGCTGGTGTGTGAGTGAATTATTAATCATTGTTAATATGAGATTACACAAACCATTCTTGATTATACCTATTATACTTGACAGAGAATGGAAACAAGAATTTGTTTTCTTATTAAAGAAAGTACTAGTAGTAAACTGTTAAGATAAAACTGTGATTAATCAACCAAGACAGATCACAGTTGAAGTACTCTAGAAAAGTGATGTACATTTATTGTGTCAATAAATCAAGTAATATACTTTAATAACACACAGATCACAAACACATATAATTGTTGTTCCGCAAAGATTAATCAGGTAATCATAGCACAAGTACATATGATTATTGTTTTGCAAAGCTTAATCAGATAATCAGATCATAAATGCATATGGTTGTTTTAAAATATCAATCCAACAACATTCTTTAACACACCTAGGTAATTTAAAAAATAAGAATTCATGAAGCACACAGAATCATCAAGGGACTTAAAATCAAATCAACCAGGACACTGACTCTCTTGGACTTAGGTTTATTAGTATATCAACAATCAGCTGTTATTAGTGAAACTTATACCAAAACTCCATAATTGACCAAATAGATTTTCAGAGACCTCATTTTAACCAGAAAATTTCACAGAGATCTTAATTAAAAAAATTCCACAGACTTTAACAGATTAACTTATCAAGCTCACATCATAATAATCTTATTCATAATCCAATTAAGCTTCATGTACTGAGAGTAATTATTCTAAATTAACCAAGTAATGATCATACTCAAATTATCACTATAAGCAACCATAGAGATACATTCCAGATTAATTAACAAAACTTCTTGACTGAACTTTATATCCAACAAATACTCACAAATCCAACAAATAATCACAAATAACAGTCACAAACTCTACATCACCCAAATGGTTCCAAAACTTTATACTTTTAATTCGATCAAACACAGAGTAGTATCAAATCACAATGTAATAACCCCAAAAGTTTGAACTTTTTTTGTAACCCTTATGAATAGTGTTTTTTCTGATATTGCTGAATAAGAAAACTTTTCATGCAACACTATGTAGGGGTTCTTTTATGGATATTCTGAGATTTTATTGGTACTCTATATGATATATAAGTGTATTTAAAGATCGTCAGAATCCAAATTCGAACACTATGATTTTTCCTGAAAATCCACCAAATACCGAAAGAATTGAGTATAAGGTAACAGGATAAAAATGATTTAAATTAAAGGATTATAAGAGAGGATCATAAAAAGGAATTTAATGTATTGAGAAAGGTTAAGGGAACCCAAGTAATAAGATCTCGGTTATGATCCCTCAAACGATAAACGAAAACGAAAGTTAAGCGAACCGTATAACAGATCAACGATCATTAGCCAAGTAATTAAAAGCTAATCAAAGAGGTTAGTGAGGATGATGTCATCAAACCAATAAGAAGAGGACAAGTGTGGGAGAGTGACATCACATGATGACATAAGCATGACCAAAGCAAAGGTGTTGTTGGTTGATTAAGAACCACACAAAAGTTACCATGGTAAAAAGTAATTAAAACAAATCAAAAGCAACCAACCAAGCCAAAATTAATTCATTTCACCAAAACACAAAGTTGACTTCTCTTTTCTTCATCAAAAGCTCTCGGCCTCTCTTGGTTTTCAAAGAAAGAAAATTCAAATCCTAGTTCCAAGCTTTGTTAATTAGCAAGGTAATAATCTAAGACTCCTTATGCATAGATATAGCTATCCTATAAGTTTGAGCTTCTAATTCATTCACAATCTCTTCTTAAAAATCATGGAAGAAGATGGTGAATAGTGTTTTTCAAGAACTAAAAATTTTGTTCTTGAGTTTTTGTTTAGATTAAGCTTGGATAAGGACTTTTAAGGGTGATTCCAAGCTAATTACTTGATTCTCCACTCTCCAAGGAAGGTATAACCCGTCCAAACCCTAACTTTACTTGAGTATTAGTTTTAGTTTTGTTGTTATAGTTCATGAGAGGCTTGATTGTTGTGTATGTAGAGGTTAGTTGGCTTTGTGATGTTTTGGAGTTGTAATTCTTGGAGTATTGATTAATGAACTTAAGTATAGTTTAAATTCATGTTTGAGAATAGTATAAATTGATAATTTTGAGTTGTTGGGACTATTATGGTGAAGTATGGATGGAGTTTGGTTGGGATGTTGATTGTGAGTTGATTGTGGGTTGGTTTGGAGTAGAATAAAATTGGTAATCGCGTAAACATAGCCGTCGTAATGTCCGATTTACTTTAGACTGTTTTTGCTCTTAACATTAGGACCCGAGAACTCCCTGTTAGATTTTGACCATTGCCATTATTAGATAGTTCATGTTACGAGCTTCGTTTTGATATGTGGTTCGTTTGAATCCGATGTACGGTTTAGGAAAAACGACCGTTTTAAGTAACGGCATTTCGCGAACGAACCATTACCCCTCGCCTTACTTTGAAACATAGGTTAAAGATCTTAAAGGACTAATTGGAGTATGAATCATTTATGTAAAGTGTATTAGGCAGTTGGTAAGGCACTCGCGAAAGAATCGCCTTAAAATCCTTAATGGTTAATTTATTAAAAATGGTGGAGCCGAGGGTACTCGAGCGACTTAAGTGAACGGTTAAGCGCAAAAGCGAGTGTTAGAGTCTAATTGGTTAAAGTATAGATTCATAAGCGACTTTGGTTTAATTCCAACTTATATTTTGTTTATAGGTTACCAGACTCGTCCAAAGCCATTTGTCACCCCCAGTTGCTCAGGCAAGTTTTCTACCCGTATAACTGTTGTTGTGATGTATATGTGTATATGCATTATCTTGTGATAGATGCATGATTGTTATTAGCAAATTCTTGCGATATATTGGAGCATGTGATATGGTATATATGCATGTCTGTTTCGTAATCTTGATATATATCTGTTGGTTCAAATGCTTATTAGTTGCATAATACCTATGCTAGAGATAAGCAGTAGTTGCGTATACTCTGAGCATAGGGGACCCAAAGGTGAACATTTTTTCTAAACCGGGAGTCGATGTTCCCGAGTATAATATATATATATATATATATATATATTTATATTTATATATATACATATATAATGATATAGTTTTCAAAACTATTAATCGAATAAGGTTTATTCGATAACTTTATTTTATTTAATGAATATTACTTGAATATTTATTCGAGGTCTTATGACTCGGTTTATTTTATTTAATGAATATTAGTTGAATATTCATTCGAGGACTTATGACTCAGTTTATTTTATTAATGAATATTATTCTGAATATTCATTCGAGGACTTATGACTTCGATTATTTACTAATTATTATTCTTTATTTTATTAAAGAATAATGTGTCGATAATCAAACTCACTTTGATTATTCAAATAAAGATATTACTTTCGTATAAGTATATCTTTGGTTATTTAATATTCATTTCAAGTATAAGTTTTACAACTTCTACTTCAATTATTTTTATAAAGATTATTCTTTATGGGAATATTATTTAAATAATAATATTCAGATATTTTCTAATATATCGGGACTGATTTACTTTATTAAATCAGCATTACTCCAAACACTATTTAAAGTGTTTTCGAGTCTTCAAATTGATTTTTAAAAGTTAGAGCGGATCCCAAAACTCATTTTTATATTTAAGATCTTCCTTTTAATAGGGGATTTAAATACTCGCTCAAAACCGGAGTGATCCGGCTATGTGGTGTATTTTATATTCGCAACGAGGTTGCTGCTTTGATAAATGAATTGATTACTTACCCAAAGTTCGGGAAGTAAGTCCATCTATTGAGTCGGCATAAGCAAAATGGGCTCAGTGGGCTTCCATGAAAGTGTAAGTGGCTCAGTGGGAGTCCATCAAATGCGTAAGTGGCTGAGTGGCAGTCCAGCATAAGGTCCTATTGCGGCCAAGGTGATGACCAGTGGGGAATTCGTCCATCTACTAGTAGAAAAGGTTACTTATTGGTATCTTTGCCTGATCAGCAAGATATCGGGTTTATGCCAACATTCTTTTCCTTTCTAAAATTCATTGGATGTTATAAACTCTGTTCATACTTTACATAACAGAGGTTTCCAGGAAATGTATAAAAGATATATATGTGGATATATATATCGGGACTGAATAAAGTATCTCGTAACTTCATTTCATTCAATAATATATCAAAGATTGAATCTATTCAAGTCTTAACTTGTGGTCTCATCTATGGATGACCTTTTGAAATCTATAATACTTTGAACAGTGGTAGTTTAAGTAGCTTTATAAAATGGTATAAGTATAGAGAAGTATTTGGTAACTTCATCCCTTGTTTTGCTTATATCCAGTAAGTAATTTATCTTACACTTGATAAAGGTTTCCAGTAAGTTATCCATTTAGATACTTGCATTATTGTTTACACTATATATTATCTTGCGAGCTGTAATGCTCACTCTTGCTTCATTTCTTCATCACACAACAACAGTTAGGAAAGATGGCCAGACTCAAGCAGACCCAGCGCAAGCGCGTGGGAAGCGTCCCGCGTCTTCCCGTTGATGTTGTATCTGCTATAGCTGCAGAGGTAGATCTATTGGTAGATCAGGCATTCTACTTTTGGGAACCAAATATTGTATAATTATAACTTGTGGCAGATAATGGCAAATAACTGTAAACTTATCAAGTAATCATTTCGGGTTGTAATAACTTTTAAATTGTGGATTCAAAGACTTGTACTTATTCCAATTTCATCTCCGAGACTATAACGGGTTGTGGTGTGTGTTAGTGTGGGGTCACAACATTAGGTTATTTATTATTAATTTAGTTAAATGATATTGTGGAAAGAAAGACCGTGACGACCCGGATCCCCGACCCCGGATCTGGGGGTGTTACAGAAATGGTATCAGAGCTAAGCGTTATAAACCTCAGAGATGATGCGACGATATAATAATAAACCCACAAAGATAATAAGAACTCTTGCCATGTTCGTGGTCGGACTACTTAAAGTAGCGCTGACAGTTAAAACCCTTACGGGAACCCTTATAAGTATCATGATAGTAACTTAGCTCGTTTAATGTGTAGGCACATGAGATAGAGGACCCTGAGATGTTCGAGCGTGAGCATGATGAAGCACTGCTAGATGCCGAGGATCAGGAGGAGCCTGAGATGGAGAAGGATGAGGAGGACCCCTCAGAGGAGTCAGAGACAGAGGTTGTTGCTATTTCAGATGAGGAGGACCCGGATGAGGTCCCGGTAGCTGAGGAGTATGTCGGAGCTATAGTGGAGTATACTGGTACCCCTTTACCCTCATTCCCGGTGGTCAGAGCTCCTACCCCTCCACCAATATATTGGAGCCCCTATGATGACAGCTCAGAGACCCATACTCCTGAGCCTAGGCAGACCGAGAAGGCACCCCCAGCGGCTCCAGATTCACCACCTCTCGACCCTGCCCATAGGCAGTCTTTGTTAGCTCACGGCTATGTTCAGGATGTGCTGAGGACCCGAGTGGCTGTTGCTGAGGCCCGGCTAGATGAGGTCAGGAGGGAGTTGGATACGGAGAGGGCGGGCAGGCATGCCCGAGCTTATGAGACTAGGGCTACTATACCCCGGTCCTTGAGGAGGGAGATGACGGGGATAGAGCTCACATCCCGAGCGAGACTCCGATCGCTCCAGGGGGACAGGCATGGTAGGATCTCCAGGCGGCAGGCCGACTATATCTTCCGTCGTGCGATGGAAAGGGTGTGGGAGCTAACCCGCTCCGGTGTGTGATTCAGGACTGACGATGGGATAGTCTAGTTGTCTAGTTAGTCGAGGCCTTAGTAAGAGCCAATTTTCCGGGATAGTTGACTTGTATATAGCATCCCTTTTTCTGACTAGAAAGATAGACTCTTGTGTATCACTTTTGGGGCAGATGGCTGTAGAACTGTTGTACTTTTAACTAGATCAAACTATGTATTTCTCGCATTATGTATATATTTGTTTCCTTTCAGTTCAGTTCCTTAGTGACGAGATCACTGTTTTTATCATTATTATTACTGCACTTCTTATTAGAACTGTCATAATATAATAGAATTGCGAGATACATTCTCCCCATTATAGAACTGTGTAAGGCACAATGTTGTGTATGATTGTGACCTAACATTGAATTTCCAAAAATCTTTTTTATTATCAGTATCATGCCGCCAAGAAAGATTGGAACTAGGGCGAACCCTGGATCTGAGGACCAGGGAAGCCATAACCAGGACGATAGGAACCAGGAACACAGTGAAGAGGAAGACGAGGATTATGTTGAACAGGATGACTCCCTGTATGAAGAGGAGGAGGAAACATATGATGTTGAGGGATTTGAGATAGAGGCTGAGGAAGGAGAAACTGAGGTTCAGCAACCAGTACCAAACCCAGGCATGGATCCCATGGGCCAGTTCATGCAACTACTAAGGCAGAACTTGGAACGTCAACCCAACCCACCCCCTCAAGGAAATAACAATGTTGTGGCAAACTCATTCAGGGCTTTTAAGTCCCTTAAGCCCCCTGAGTTCCACGGATCAGCCGACCCAGTTGAGGCAAGGGCATGGTTAAAGGAAATGGAGAAATCCTTGGAGATTCTGAGTACCGATGAGGCACAGAAGACAGTATTTGCTACCTACCTTCTGAAAGGAGAGGCCAACTACTGGTGGGAGGCCAAGAAAAACATGGAGACAGATGCTATCATAACCTGGGAGAGGTTCAGTCAGTTGTTTTTGGGAAAGTATTTCCCGAGGTTTATGGAGAACCGGGTGGAGCTCAAGTTCTTGGAGCTAAAGCAGAATAACTTATCCGTAGCAGAGTACGAAAAAAATTTACTGAGTTATCAAGGTTCTTGCCGGAGTTTGTGAGCACCGAGGAAAAGAAAGCTAGGAGGTTTCAGCAGGGACTGAAACCGTGGATTCAGAATAGGGTGGCAATCCTTGAGCTTACTGATTATGCCACTCTGGTGCAAAAGGCAACAATTGTAGAAGCCGGAAGTGAACAGATGCAGAAGGAAAGAGAGAATAAGGGAATAAAGAGGAAAAGTATGAGCATGGGTGAAGGTTCCGCAGGAAGGAGCTTCCCAACTAGATTTAATCGAGGAGCAGTGTCCCTACCGGGAAGGAACAGTGGGTTTAAATGGCCAATGAGCGTGAATGTGAGCCAGAGCGGCCAGAAGTCAAGAATGTCCTATTCCAACCAGTCTCGACCCCCATTGCCAGCCTGTAACACTTGTGGAAGGATGCATACTGGGGATTATAAAGGAAAGCCAGTAACTTGCTTTAAGTGCGGTCGAGAGGGTCACTATTCAACTAAGTGCCCTTCATCAACCCCTGCTGTCATTCCAACCACCACTTATCATCAGTGTGGACGCCCAGGTCATTGGAAGATGGAATGCCCAATGAACAAACCAGCAGATTCAGGAGCCAGCAGGGCTGCCTCCAATAAGCCACCTACTGCGAGGACTTTCAACATGACAGTCCAGGATGCTATGAAAGACTCAGATGTGATAGCAGGTACCCTTTCTCTAAATTCAGTCAGTGCAAACATTTTATTTGATTCGGGAGCAACTAAATCTTTTATATCAAAGGACTTTGCGCGTAAATTAAGATTTAAGGCTGAACCCTTAATAGAACCCTTACAAGTAGAAATAGTCAATCATGAAGTTATTCCTGTTAACCAGATTCACCCCGCCTATGAGTTAGGCATAGGGGAACAGTCTTTTAGTGTTGATCTGATTCCTTTTAAATTAGGGGAGTTTGATGTAATTTTGGGAATGGACTGGCTATCTAGCAATGATGCTCAGATAGACTGTAAGGGGAAGAAAATTAAGTTGAATATCCCAGGAAAGAAAGAAGTCATATTTAGAGGAAAGAGGCAGACGCAGAAATTTTTGACTATGGTCCAGGCCAAAAGGATGCTACAAAAAGGAAATGAGGCTTACCTAGCCTATGTGGTGGACACGCAGAAGGAGGTGCCCAACTTACAAGATATTCCGGTAGTCAATGAATTTGAAGATGTATTCCCACAAGACCTTCCGGGATTACCACCCGATAGAGTGATTGAATTTGCTATTGAGTTGGCCCCAGGGACGGCGCCAGTTTCAAAAGCACCTTACCGGTTAGCCCCATTAGAAATGAAGGAATTAGCTACCCAATTGCAGGAACTCTTGGATAAGGGTATGATAAGACCTAGTGTGTCTCCGTAGGGAGCACCAGTGTTATTTGTTAAGAAGAAAGATTGGAGCATGAGGCTGTGCATCGACTATCGAGAGTTGAACAAGCTAACCATAAAGAACAGGTACCCGTTACCTAGAATAGACGATCTGTTCGACCAGCTAAAGGATGCTGTTTATTTTTCCAAGATTGACCTAAGAACTGGATATCACCAACTAAAGATTAAACCTGAAGATATTCCCAAGACAGCGTTCCGTACCAGATATGGGCACTATGAGTTCTTGGTAATGTCCTTTGGATTAACCAACGCCCCAGCGGCTTTCATGGATTTAATGAACAGAGTATTTAAGAAGTACTTGGACAAGTGTGTGATAGTTTTTATCGATGATATTTTAATATACTCAAGGACTGAGGCAGAACATGCAGAGCATTTGAGGATAGCTCTAGGAATGCTCAGAGAGGAACAGTTATATGCCAAATTCTCGAAGTGTGAATTCTAGCGGAATGAAGTACAGTTTTTAGGACATGTGATCAATAAAGAAGGAGTATTGGTCGACCCCTCCAAGATAGAGGCGTTCTCAAATTGGGAAAGGCCAACCACACCCACAGAGGTAAGGAGTTTCATAGGATTGGTCGGCTACTATCGTAGATTTGTACAAGACTTTGCGAAGATCGCAGCCCCTTTGACACGACTTACTCGTAAGACAGAGAAGTTTGAATGGACGGAGAAATGCGAGAACAGTTTTCAGGAATTAAAGAAAAGGTTGGTAACGGCCCCGGTGTTGGCATTGCCAGACGGAAAAAGAGATTTTGTGATATATAGTGACGCATCGCACAAAGGATTAGGGTGTGTGCTTATGCAGCACGGTAAAGTGATTGCGTATGCATCGAGACAACTGAAGGAATATGAGATTAGATATCCTACTCATGAACTTGAGCTCGCGGTAATAGTTTTTGCCTTAAAAATTTGGAGGCACTACTTGTATGGAGAGAAGTGCGAGATTTTCACAGACCATAGGAGCCTCAAGTACATATTTACACAGAAAGAGCTCAACATGCGCCAGAGGAGATGGTTAGAGCTAATCAAGGACTATGATTGTGAGATTCTCTATCATCCGGGGAAAGCCAATGTGGTGGCTGATGCCCTTAGTAGAAAGGAAAGACTCAGAATGATAACGACTTCGGAAGAATTGATAAAGGATTTCGAGGAAATGGAAATAGAAGTAAAGGTAACCGGAACCGGAACTGAAAAGCTGTTTGAGATCTCGATTCAGCCAGAGTTATTGGAAAAGATTAGATTGTGCCAAGAGAAAGTAATGAATGAAGGCAGAGAATCAATGACTGGAGAAGAGATCCATACTGAGAGGGATAATAAAAGGATAATGAGGTACTCCTACCGGATTTTGGTTCCGAACGTTCAAGAGCTTAAAGATGAGATTTTGGATGAAAGCCATAGTTCAAGATATTCCATTCACCCGGGAAGCACCAAGATGTAGGGATTTAAAGGAATATTACTGGTGGCCCAACATGAAGAGGGACGTAGCAGAATGGGTAAGCAAATGTTTGACTTGCCAAAGAGTAAAGGCAGAACACCAGAGACCCAGTGGACTTTTACGACCCCTGGAGATTCCCGAATGGAAATGGGAACAGATAGCCATGGATTTTGTTGTCGGTTTACCAAGGACGAAAGCCAACCATGATGCCATATGGGTGATTATAGACCGACTGACAAAGTCGGCTCATTTCATTCCTATCAATGAGAGATACACAGTCGATAGACTGATGGACATTTACCTTAAGGAAATAGTAACGCGACATGGAGTCCCAGCGTCCATTGTCTCAGACCGAGACCCCAGGTTCAACTCCAGATTTTGGAGGAGCTTTGAAGAATGTGTGGGGACCAAGTTAAATATGAGTACCGCTTACCATCCCCAGACGGATGGGCAGAGTGAAAGGACCATCCAGACACTAGAGGATATGTTGAGAGTCTGTGCGATAGACTTTAAAGGAAGTTGGGATGATCACTTGTCGTTGATCGAGTTTTCTTATAACAATAGCTTTCATCCTAGCATCCGAATGCCGCCTTATGAGGCCCTGTACGGAAGAAGGCGTCGATCTCCCTTATACTGGGATGAAGTAGGAGAGCGGAAGATGCTTGGACCTGAAGTGGTCCAAAGGACCAAAGACATAGTGGATCTTATCAGAGGACGGCTGGTAGCAGCCCAAGACAGACATAAGAAATATGCAGACCTAGCCCGAAAGTACAAGGAGTATGAAGTAGGGGACTTAGTGCTACTAAAAGTATCCCCTTGGAAGGGATTGATGAGGTTCGGAAAGAAAGGAAAACTAAGCCCAAGATATATTGGACCTTTTGAGATACTAAGACGGATCGGGAAGTTGGCTTACGAGCTAGCCTTACCCCCGAACCTACAACAAGTTCATAATGTGTTCCATGTGTCAATGCTAAGGAAGTATCATTGGGATGCCAGACACATAGTGGAGTACGAGCATGTGGATATGCAACCAGATCTAACTTACGTGGAGAAACCAGTAAAGATTATGGATAAAAAGGAGCAGGTGCTTCGGAACAAAGTGATCAAGCTAGTCAGAGTGCTATAACAGAATCATAATGTGGAAGAATCAACTTGGGAGCTAGAGAGCGCAATGCTAGAAAAGTACCCCCATTTGTTTTCTATTTGATTCCGGGACGGAATCCTTTTAAGGAGGGGAGACTGTAATAACCCCAAAATTTTGAACTTTTTTTGTAACCCTTATGAATAGTGTTTTTGCTGATATTGTTGAATAAGAAAACTTTTCATGCCATACTATGTAGGGGTTCTTTTATGGATATTCTGAGATTTTATTGGTACTCTATATGATATATAAGTGTATGTAAAGATCGTCAGAATCCAAATTCGAACACTATGATTTTTCCCGAAAATCCACCAAATACCGAAAGAATTGAGTATAAGGTAACAGGATAAAAAGGATTTAAATTAAAAGATTATAAGAGAGGATCATAAAAAGGAATTTAATGTATTGAGAAAGGTTAAGGGAACCCAAGTAATAAGATCCCGGTTATGATCCCTCAAACGATAAACGAAAACGGAAGTTAAGCGAACCCTATAACAGATCAGCGGTCATTAGCCAAGTAATTAGAAGCTAATCAAAGAGGTTAGTGAGGATGATGTCATCAAACCAATATGAAGAGTACAAGTGTGGGAGAGTGACATCACATGATGACATAAGCATGACCAAAGCAAAGGTGTTGTTGGTTGATTAAGAACCACACAAAAGTTACCATGGTAAAAAGTAATTAAAACAAATCAAAAGCAACCAACCAAGCCAAAATCAATTCATTTCACCAAAACACAAAGTTGACTTCTCTTTTCTTCATCAAAAGCTCTCGGCCTCTCTTGGTTTTCAAAGAAGGAAAATTCAAAATCCTAGTTCCAAGCTTTGTTAATTAGCAAGGTAATTATCTAAGACTCCTTATGCATAGATATAACTATCCTATAAGTTTGAGCTTCTAACAATCTCTTCCTAAAAATCATGGAAGAAGATGGTGAATAGTGTTTTTCAAGAACTAAAATTTTTTTTCTTGAGTTTTTGTTTAGATTAAGCTTGGATAAGGACTTTTAAGGGTGATTTCAAGCTAATTACTTGATTCTCCACTCTCCAAGGAAGGTATAACCCCTCCAAACCCTAACTTTACTTGAGTATTAGGTTTAGTTTTATTGTTATAGTTCATGAGAGGCTTGATTGTTGTGTATGTAGAGGTTAGTTGGCTTTGTGATGTTTTGGAGTTGTAATTCTTAGAGTATTGATTAATGAACTTAAGTATAGTTTAAATTCATGTTTGAGAATAGTATAAATTGATAATTTTGAGTTGTTGGGACTGTTATGGTGAAGTATGGATGGAGTTTGGTTGGGATGTTGATTGTGAGTTGATTGTGGGTTGGTTTGGAGTAGAATAAAATTGGTAATCGCGTAAACATAGTCGTCGTGATGTCTGATTTACTTTAGACTGTTTTTGCTCTTAACATTAGGACCCGAGATCTCCCTGTTAGATTTTGACCATTTCTATGATTAGATAGTTCATGTTACGAGCTTCGTTTTGATATGTGGTTCGTTTGAATCCGATGTACGGTTTAGGAAAACCGACCGTTTTAAGTAACGGCGTTTCACGAACGAACCATTACCCCTCACCTTACTTTGAAACATAGGTTAAAGACCTTAAAGGACTAATTGGAGTATGAATCATTTATGTTAAGTGTATTAGGCAGTTGGTAAGGCACTCGCAAAAGAATCTCCTTAAAACCCTTAATGGTTAATTTATTAAAAATGGTGGAGCCGAGGGTACTCGAGCGACTTAAGTGAACCGTTAAGCGCAAAAGCGAGTGTTAGAGTCTAATTGGTTAAAGTATAGATTCATAAGCGACTTTGGTTTAATTCCAACTTATATTTTGTTTATAGGTTACCAGACTTGTCCCAAGCCATTTGTCACCCCCAGTTGCTCAGGCAAGTTTTCTACCCGTATAACTGTTGTTGTGATGTATATGTGTATATGCATTATCTTGTGATAGATGCATGATTGTTATTAGCAAATTCTTGCGATATATTGGAGCATGTGATATGGTATATATGCATGTCTGTTTCGTAATCTTGATATATATCTGTTGGTTCAAATGCTTATTAGTTGCATAATACCTATGCTAGAGATAAGCAGTAGTTGCGTATATCCTGAGGATAGGGGACCCAAAGGTGAACATTTTTTGTAAATCGGGAGTCGATGTTCCCGAGAATAATATATATATATATTTATATATATACATATATATATATATATATTTATATAAATACATATATATTGATATAGTTTTAAAAACTATTAATCGAATAAGGTTTATTCGATAACTTTATTTTATTTAATGAATATTACTTGAATATTTATTCGAGGACTTATGACTCGGTTTATTTTATTTAATGAATATTAGTTGAATATTCATACAAGGACTTATGACTCAGTATATTTTATTAATGAATATTATTTTGAATATTCATTCGAGGACTTATGACTCCGATTATTTACTAATTATTATTCTTTATTTTATTAAAGAATAATGTGTCGATAATCAAACTCACTTTGATTATTCAAATAAAGATATTACTTTCGTATAAGTATATCTTTGGTTATTTAATATTCATTTCAAGTATAAGTTTTACAACTTCTACTTCAATTATTTTTATAAAGATTATTCTTTATGGGAATATTATTTAAATAATAATATTCGGATATTTTCTAATATATCGGGACTGATTTACTTTATTAAATCAGCATTACTCCAAACACTCTTTAAAGTGTTTTCGAGTCTTCAAATTGATTTTTAAAAGTTAGAGCGGATCCCAAAACTCATTTTTATATTTAAGATCTTCCTTTTAATAGGGGATTTAAATACTCGCTCAAAACCGGAGGGATCCGACTATCTGGTGTATTTTATATTCGCAACGAGGTTGCTGCTTTGATAAATGAATTGATTACTTATCCAAAGTTTGGGAAGTAAGTCCATCTATTGAGTCGGCATAAGCAACATGGGCTCAGTGGGCGTCCATGAAAGTGTAAGTGGCTCAGTGGGAGTCCATCAAATGCGTAAGTGGCTGAGTGGCAGTCCAGCATAAGGTCCTATTGCGGCCAGGGTGATGACCAGTGGGGAATTCGTCCATCTACTAGTAGAAAAGGTTACTTATTGGTATCTTTGCCTGATCAGCAAGATATCGGGTTTATGCCAACATTCTTTTCCTTTCCAAAATTCATTGGATGTTATAAACTCTGTTCATACTTTACATAACAGAGGTTTCCAGGAAATGTATAAAAGATATATATGTGGATATATATATCGGGACTGAATAAAGTATCTCGTAACTTCATTTCATTCAATAATATATCAAAAATTTATTCTATTCAAGTCTTAACTTGTGGTCTCATCTATGGATGACCTTTTGAAATCTATAATACTTTGAACAATGGTAGTTCAAGTAGCTTTATAAAATGGTATAAGTATAGAGAAGTATTTGGTAACTTAATCCTTTGTTTTGCTTATATCCAGTAAGTAATTTATCTTACACTTGATAAAGGTTTCCAGTAAGTTATCCATTTAGATACTTGCATTATTGTTTACACTATATATTATCTTGCGAGCTGTAATGCTCACTCTTGCTTCATTTCTTTATCACACAACAACAGTTAGGAAAGATGGCCAGACTCAAGCAGACCCAGCGCAAGCGCGTGGGAAGCATCCCGCGTCTTCCCGTTTATGTTGTAGCTGCTATAGCTGCAGAGGTAGATCTATTGGTAGATCAGGCATTCTACTTTTGGGAACCAAATATTGTATAATTATAACTTGTGGCAGATAATGGCAAATAACTGTAAACTTATCAAGTAATCATTTTAGGTTGTAATAACTTTTAAATTGTGGATTCAAAGACTTGTACTTATTTCAATTTCATCTCCGAGACTATAACGGGTTGTGGTGTGTGTTAGTGTGGGGTCACAACATTAGGTTATTTATTATTAATTCAATTAAGTGATATTGTGGAAAGAAAAACCGTGACGACCCGGATCCCCGACCCTGGATCTGGGGGTGTTACACATAACTTCATCAGAAACATATCACAGAACATCCATATCATGATTAAGATATGATTTAATCAAATAATGTTCGATTCAGTTTCAGTCGAATTCTCTTAACCACAATTTCAATCAAATGAGACTGAAATAAACACAAAAATCTCACCTGAGCCTATAGTTTGGCCTGACTCATAGGACTTCCCTGGTTGACTTAGTCGTGGACTGAGTCAACTTCCGATTCTCATTTTTCCATCGCATGCATCTGTAGTCTCTTTTTTTCCGAGAAGATATTCCAATAGGCAGTCTTCTCCTGTCATTTAAACTCAAAAAAACGTTAGGGTTTGTCAAATCAATCAAAAAAATGAGCATAAAACCATAACACTCAACTAATATAATGTTTTATTTGATGATTCTCGTTCGATTTATAATAAATCGTCGATTTTTATCACCGAAAATCTCTTTGATTTTACCAACCCAACCAAGATTATTCATTAATTGTATGTTCCTAACTACGACTAATGCAATAGAAGTGTAATATATGATAAATTTCATCGAGAATCGAAGAGAAAAATGAAGAAATCGATTTAGGTTTCTTCGAAAGAGGTGGAGAGAAGAAGAGAGGAGAGAGAGTTTAGAGTTTAGGGTTACAAATGAACCGAGAGTGTGCACTGTACAAAACAGTATATGGTTTATGTATTTTGTGAAATAAACGATCAAGATTAATTAGGGTTAGGAATGGACGGTTGAGATTAAAAGTTGTAAGCAGATTTTGGGCTTTGTGATTAAATGGGCTGGGCCTTCTTTTAAAATAAGCTGGGATTGTTAACATAAATAGATAAATGTTGGAAAAATAAATGGGTCGGATTTATTTGATTTGGGCTGAATAGTGAAGAAATAATTCAGAAAATATATATTTATTTTCAAAAATAGCTGGATTATTATCCTTAAAATTTTGCTGAAATATATATTTTGTGAAAATATTTTTCAAGAGAATTATTTATATATTACAAAATGTATATATATATACTTTTGGAAACCAAAAATAACATATATAAATGTATTTATCTGAATGTAAATATATAAATAATTATATATATATTTAAGATCAAAAAAAAAAATATATATATATATAAACTGAAAATAAATATAATAACACTTTATTATGAGAGAGACTTCTGAATATTTATAAATCTCATGGAATAATAAATATTTTTTACTCGATTAATTTTATTTTCCCGGTTAATCTGGGCTATTTAAGTTAACTTAACCCGATCAATAAATTTCTTTATTTATGAATCTGAGTTTTAGATAAGCTTAAAAACTTGATTGGGAAAATATCCTTATCGTTGAGATTTTTTTATAACTTTCTTTTTATAAACCATTATTTCACAGATTCCAACATTCCTAAATCCAAGCGGAGTTTAGTGAATCTTTCGGAATTTAATGGTTTTGTGAATATGTCATCGAGATTGATCTCAGTATCAATATGAGTCATTTTTATATCGCATTTATTGACATGATCACGTAAAAATGATGTCTCACATCTATATGTTTAGATCTTGAATGTAATACCGGATTTTTGCTAAGATCAAAAGCACTCGTATTATCACATAAGATTGAGATCACATCAAATTTTATATTATAGTTAGCTAGTGTTTGCTTCACCTACAGTATTTGAGCACAACACTTTGCAGCTGCTATATATTCAGCCTCGGTTGTTGAGATGGATACGGAATTTTGTTTCTTTGAAAACCAAGAAACTAGGCATCCACCGAGAAACTGACACGTACCACTAGTACTTTTCCTGTCGACTCATTGCCCGGCATAGTCCGAATCAGAAAAACATACTAAGTCGAATGGTATTCCTTTTGGATACCAAAGACCAACATCAGTGGTTCCTTTAAGATATCTCAGTATCCTTTTTTACAGCGGATAAATGAGATTCTTTTGGTGCTACATGAAACCTAGCACACTTACAAACACTATATTGAATATCGAGACGACTTGCAGTTATATAGAGCAAGCTACCGATCATCCCTCGATATTTCTTTGTGTCTACGGGAATTACTTTTGGATCTTCTGTTAATTTTTCGGATGTAGACATAGGAGTAGAGATGGTTTTGGCATTATTCATTTCGAATTTTTTTATCCATTTCGAATTTTTTCAACATCTCTTTACAATACTTGGATTGAGAGATATGGATGCCTTCATCAGATTGCCTTATTTGCAATCCCAAAAAGAAGTTTAATTCTCCCATAATACTCATCTCGAATTCTTTACTCATATTTTTAGAGAATTCTTTACATAGTGCATCATTTGTTGAACCAAATATGATGTCATCTACGTATATTTGTACGAGAAAAATATCATCTTTTTCTTGCCTCGTAAATAAGGTTTTATCGGCCGTTCTCATCTTAAATTTATTGTCTAGTAGGAACTTGCTCAACCTTTCATACCATGCTCTTGGGGCTTGTTTTAAGCCATATAGAGCTTTATATAATTTATAGACATAGTCGGGATGTGTTGCATCTTCAAACCCGGGAGGTTGTTTCACATATACTTCCTCTTCCAAAATCCCGTTTAAGAATGCAGATTTCACATCCATTTGATAGACTTTGAAATTTTTATGACAAGCATAATCCAATAGCATTCGAATTAATTCAATTCTTGCTACCGATGCATATGTTTCATCAAAGTCTATACCTTCCATTTGGGTATATCCTTGTGCAACTAATCTTGCTTTATTTCTAACTACCATTCCATTTTTATCTAATTTATTTCGATATACCCATTTTGTACCAGTTATGGAAGTATCATGAGGCTTAGGGACAAGTTCCCACACTTTACTACGAGTAAATTGGAGCAATTCATTTTGCATAGCAGAAATCCAATCCTCGTCTAACAAAGCCTCTTTCGTGGTCTTAGGTTCTTGTTAGATATATTCGAGATGTCATGTCTAATCTGTTGTGTTTACTTTCAGAACTTAATATTAGGACTTACTGGAAATCAGATGTTACTAAAGTCAGAACTTATATCAGAACTTAAGGCCGTCAGGATTTATATCAGGACTTAAGTGCGGATACTTCAGATAAGGAATGCGGCTGATTTACAGGAGATGATCATGGCTAAAATAATAGAAGATATTCATGGAGAGTTGGACATCTAGAAGACTTGTAGAAGATAATATTTGATTGATATATTTTAGGAGACAGAATTATATTCCATATCAATTAGAAAATATCTTCTAACTGTGTACTATATAAACAAAGCTTAGGGTTTACACTATAAGTGTTATCATTCACGAGAAAGATTATACATTGTAACCTAGCAGCTCTTAGTGATATTGTTCATCACTGAGAGAGTAGTTTAACCAATTTTGTAACAAAGCTTATTATATTGAATAAACTTGATTACTGTTACATTCTTGTGTTCAAAATCGATTTGATTGTATAAACACTATATTCAACCCCCTTCTACAGTGTTGTGTGACCTAACAAGTGGTATCAGAGCCTCTCTGTTGACTTACAAACAGTGAGATCCAGTTTACAATCATGTCTGAAGAAACACAAACTCCACCTAAGCCCACCAAAACTCAAGATACTCAAAACAATCAAACTCATAATCGATATGAGAGTATTAGGGTTCCCATACTGAGAGCATCTGAGTATCCTATATGGAAGGTAAAGATGGCTATGTTTCTGGAAGCCCCAGATCCAGAATACCTTGATAGAATTAATGATGGACCATATAATCCTACTAAGCTTTCTGTTACAAATGTTGATCAACCAGCAAAGATGATACCAAAGGAGAAAAGTGAGTACACAAATGAAGACATCTCATCTATTTCCAAGGATGCAAGGGTAAGGCATCTGCTTCATAGTGCAATTGATAATGTCATGTTAAATAGGGTAATTGGATGCAACACTACAAAGGAGATATGGGATACTTTGGAGACAAGATGCTAGGGAACTGATGCAATCAAAAAGAACAGGAAGACTATACTCACACAGGAGTATGAGCACTTTGACTCAAAAGCTGATGAGTCATTAACTGATCTATATGACATGTTTGCCAAACTCTTAAATGATCTGTCACTGGTGGACAAAGAATATGATCTTAAAGATTCAAATCTAAAATTTCTTTTAGCTCTTCTTGAAAATTGGGATTTGAAGTCTACTACCATAAGAGACAACTATGACCTTGCTGAAACTACTCTTGATGAAATTTTATGGTATGCTCAAGACTCATGAACTTGAGATGGATCAAAGGAGTAAATGGCATGGAAGAAAGTCAAAGACAGTTGCTCTTAAAGCTGAGGAAGAATCTCCTAAAGTGGTTATCTCAAAGAGAAGCAAAGAAAAGGCTCTCATCATAAAATCTGATTCAGAGTCATCATATTCTGATGATGATGATTAAGAATCTGAAAATTTATCTGAAGTTGATGTTGATGCAGAGATGATGCAACTGTGTGCTCTTATGGTGAAGGGTATCACAAAAATAGCCTACAAGAAATTCAGAAAGGGCAAGAAGTTTTCTAGGAAAGTTGGAAGTACTGAAAAGAAAGGGTTCAAAAAGTCTGAAGGCAAAGGAGGAAAGTCTAACAGCGGAGACAAATCAAATGTCAAATGCTACAATTATGGTGAAAGAGGCCACATCTCTCCTGACTATAAGAAAGGAAAAGGTGATAAAGGCCAGACACTTATTACAAAGAAGAAAAACTGGGCTGACAATTCAGATTCTGAAGAAGAGGTGAACTATGTCTTGATGGCAAATGCTGATAGCAGTTCTGATGCTACTGAATTGAAGGTACCTCAATCAACTCTTGCTTTTCATACTGATGATATTTCTGAGCTAAGATTATATCTTAAGACCATGTTCATTAGTTTTAAAGATCAGACTTTAACAAATGAAAGATTAACATCTAAAAGTCTTGCTCTTAGAAATAGAAATGACTACTTAGAAAAAGAGTTAGCTGTGTTCCATCAAACTCAGAAAGAAAGATATGAGGCTTTGTATGTTAGAGATGAAGTGCTAAAATTGAATAAATCTCTTAAATTTGAACTGGAAAAGGAAAAGGAGATAATCAATACTTGGACTAACTCTGGAAGAACAACTCAGAAAATCTTAGGAAATGGAAATTGGAAAGAAGGTCTAGGTTATCTAGATGATAAAGAAGAAAAGGAAACTGTATCATCTAAACCAAACTTTACCAAGAAAGCTGAAAAGCCTAAAGTTAATCTTGTTAAATTTGTAGCAAAAACAGTTGTGTCTGATTCTGAAAAGATGAAAGCCTCTAAAACATAAGTCAAAGAAAAGTCAACTTCTGACAAATTAAAACAGGACAATCCAGCTTTAGTAAACATAGGTTTAATGATAAAGAAGCAGCTTAAGCATAAGCTGAAAGAGATTAGAAATGTAAACAAGGTAAAGGAAGCTAGGAAAAATAGGAATGGAAAGGAAGGTGTGAATAAAAGCAATAATTATATGCCTGTTCCTAATGCTCATAGAAAGAAATGCTAAAATCGTGGAAACTCTAACCATCTTGCTTCTTTTTGCAGGAAAATAAAGATATAAACTCTTTACCTCCTAGATCAGGAGTTAAGAGTCAGTCTGTTAGGTTTAAACCACAAAATCCTTATTTTCATTATGGTAGTTTATGGCATTCTATTTATACTTGTAAGGAATATCATAGTTTGTACTATGATTATTATCAAATAAAACATTCTTCGAAGAAAGTGAGTGTAATTCCTTCTAGTGTAAATTATGATGCAAAGTCTGATATAAAGTCTGATAAAAAGCATGTTAGCATAAACTCTGAAACTAAATCCGCTGCAAATGCTAACAAACTTAAAAAGGCCAAAGGATCCAAGCAAGTCTGGGTCCTTAAAACTAACCAATAGTGGAAATAAGGGATATAATGTGATTGCAGGGCAACAGGAAAAACATCCTAGTTCTGGACAGTGGATGTTCAGGACATATGACTGGAAATAAAGCCCTGCTATCAGATTTTGTGGAGAAAGTTGACCCAGGAGTTTTTTTTGGAGATGGCAACATGGGAAAGACTCTGGGATATGGAAATATCAATCTTGGGAATGTCATAATTGAATCAGTAGCTCTTGTCTCAGGACTTAAACACAATCTGCTAAGTGTGAGTCAGATCTGTGACAGAGGTTATCATGTGGATTTCTTTGAAGAACACTGTGAAGTTGTAAGTAATTCTACAGGCAAAGTGGTTCTGAAAGGTTACAGACATGGTAACATATATGAAGCCAGACTTTCAACAAGTTGTGATGGTTTTACAATATGTCTGTTAAGCAGAGCATCAATTGAAGAAAGCTGGAATTGGCACAAGAGTCTCTCTCATTTAAATTTCAACAACATAAATGAGCTAGTAAAGAAAGATCTTGTGAGAGGACTGCCAAAATCAGTATTTGCTCCTGATGGTCTTTGTGATTCATGTCAAAAGGTAAAACAAAGAAAATCTACATTAAAGAGCAAAACTGAATCCTCAATTATTGAGCCTTATCACTCACTGCATGTTGATCTATTTGGACCAGTCAATGTCATGTCCATTGTAAAGAAGAAATATGCTATGGTTATAGTGGATGAGTTCACAAGATACACTCTTGCACAAGAAGAATGAAACTGCATCTACTCTAACTGATCATGTCAGACAGCTAGATAAGTTGGTCAAAGATTTTGTTAAAATAATAAGAAGTGATAATGGCACTGAGTTCAAAAATTCAATCATGGAAGAGTTCTGCAAAGAGCATGGAATAAAGCAGGAATTTTCTACACCTCGAACTCCACAGCAGAATGGAGTTGTAGAAAGAAAGAACAGGACTCTTATTAAAGCTTCCAACCTATTTTTGGGTTGAAGCTGTACAGACAGCTTGTTTTACACAGAATGCTACACTCATAAACAAGCATGGAAAAACACCATATAAAATGGTGAAGTAAAAGAAGCCAAATCTGAAATACTTTCATGTATTTGGATGCAAGTGTTTTGTTCTTAAGACTCATCCTGAACAGTTATAAAAATTTGATCTAAAAGCTGATGAAGGAATTTTTATTAGATATTCACTTTCCACAAAAGCCTTCAGAGTCTACAATTTAAGAACAAGGGTTGTCATGGAATCTATCAATGTATCTTTTGATGATAAAAAGATAACTGGACTTGAAGATTTCAATGATAGTGATCAGTTGAGATTTGAAAATGAAGATTTAAATTCTAATTCTGTAAATTTTGATGACCTAAATCCTGATCCTGTAAGTTCTGACGGGTTAAATTCTGATGTCATTGAAACAGTGGTAACTACTCCAAGGGAAAATGCACCTATTCAGGGGGAGCAAGCTAATGATCCTACCACATCTCAAGACTCTCAAGAAGCATCAGGACCTGTCACTGGCTCTTCAAGTTCTGATTCATCAAGTGCTGATGAGCCAAATTCTGATAATTCTGGAAACTCTGATTCTTTAATTCCTGAAGGATCCAACTTGTTGTGAATATGTCGTGTACTTGATGATCACTTAAACAAAACATCTAAGTAGATTTTACTTAGTGAAATAATGTAGCACTCGACGGATAAGAATTATAGTCCCGACGGATAACTCATTATAGTCCCGACGGATGATTAACTTATTATCCATCGAGTGAGTAGCTTATGTAATAATAAGTTTGTAGCACAGTGATGTATGCACCTTTGTATAGAATCTGTAGTAGCATATAAGTCATGTTGACTTTAACTAGATATGCAGAATAGGTTGATTAATTGTACATAAGTAATGTCTTGTAATTCTATAGAAGTGAAATGAATTCAAGTGCCAAAATAGCTACCGACGGATGATTAACAAAGCCTTCAACGGATGATCAAATGACTATCAACGGATGTTTAACATAGCAGTCGACGGATGATCAATCAAGTCATCGACGGATGATCTGAAAGTCGACGGATGATCATATCAAGAATTCAAACATCAGTTGAACAGTGAAAGCTGACACACAGTCGTCGAGTTGGATACAAACACATTGTGGAAGCCCATTAACTGGGTAATAGAGGACAAAAAGCAGCAAAGACTAAGACTGTTAGATTTTATATTTGTTTAGTCGTTTTGACTTTGTAATCTTGTTATTATATAAACCAAGAGAGTAGCAAATAGAAAAATGATTGAGATAGTTGAAAAACACAAAAACAGAGAAATCTTTGTAAGCTTAATCTTTAGCATTTCCTGTTTTCTCAGCAGTTCAATTTGTAAGCAGCTGTGGGCATTTCTGCACACAGAGTCCTCTCGATATATTATATATATCTCTGGTGGAATTGTTTAAATCCACCAGAAAGTTTTTAAAGACTCTTGTTTTTAATTACTTGTGTTTTGATTCATTCAAGTTTATATTCCGCATTGTGCTAATCAAAACAAATATATCAATAATCGAGTTGAACATTTTTATTTCAAGAAAAAGGTTCAAGAATTCCATTAAACCCCCCTTCTGTAATTCTTGCTTCATTGTTAAGGGACTAACAATTGGTATCAGAGCAAGCTCTTAATCTACAAAGAGTTTAAAGATCAAAACAATTCAGCAAGATGAACAAGAAAGATGGTGGAGTCAAGTTTCCTTTTCTTGATAAAGATAATTACCATCATTGGAAGGTAAAGATGTATCTTCACATGCTCTCTCAAGATGAGGCCTATGTGGACTGCATAGAAAGAGGCCCTCATGTTCCAATGAGAGCTGCAACTGGAAATGAGCCATCTATTCCAAAGCCAAGGCATGAATGGTCTGATCCTGACATTGAACAAGTCAGGAAAGATAAAAAGGCCATGAACATTCTGTTCAATGGTGTTGATGCAGACATGTTTGATAACATCATCAACTGCAAGATTGCCAAGGAAGTTTGGGACACAATACAGATAATCTGTGATGGTACTGAGCAAGTAAGAGAAAATAAAATGCAGCTCCTGATTCAGCAATATGAGCATTTTCACAATGAAGAAAGTGAATCATTCACTGACATTTTTAGTAGATTCCAAAAACTACTAAATGCTCTTAAGTTGCATGGAAGAGTCTATTAGACTAAAGACTCCAATCTGAAATTTCTCATATCTCTTCCAAAGGAATGGAAACCAATGACAGTTTCATTGAGAAACTCACAGGATTATAAGGAGTTTACTTTAGAGAGACTGTATGGCATTCTGAAAACCTATGAGCTTGAGATAGAGCAGGATGAAAGAATGGAGAGAGGAAAGAAGAAAGGAGGATCCATTGCACTAGTTGCTGATCTGGAAAAGGAGAAGGAAGTGAAGATGGAAGCTGTGGAATCAACTTCAAAGGTCTATGAAAGCAAGGGTAAGGGGCTAGCTATAGAAAATGAAGATCCATTGAGCCAAGATGACATGGAGGACATTGATGAGCACCTAGCATTCCTTTCAAAAGATTTTCCAAGCTCAAGTTCAAAATGAACTTTGGAGCAGCCAAGCCAAATAGAAACATGGTGGATAAGTCAAAATTCAAATGTTTCAAATGTGGCTTGGCAGGGCATTTTGCAAATGAGTGTAGAAAGTCAGATTCCAGTAAGAAAAGATTTGAGTCTGTAGATTACAAGAAAAAATACTTTGATCTACTCAAACAAAAGGAAAGGGCTTTTATTACACAAGAGAATGACTGGGCAGCTGATGGCTTGGATGAAGATGAAGATGTCAGCTATGTCAATCTAGCCCTTATGGCCAAGTCTGATGAAATAGAGACAAGTTCCTCAAGCAATCAGGTAATCACTACAAACCTTGCACATTTATCTAAAGCTGAGTGTAATGATGCCATAAATGACATGTCTACAGAATTGTATCATTTGCGTGTTACACTTAAGTCCCTCTCTAAAGAAAATGCTAAAATCAAAGAAAACAACTTATTTTTAAGTGAGAGGAATAATGTGCTTGAGTCTCAGTTTGTTGAGTTTGAAAAACTAAAAATTGAGTGTAGGATTACCAAGGAGGAATTAACTGAGTCCTTGAAAAAGGAAGAAATTTTAAAGAAGCAGCTCGATCGTGAACAAGAGGTGATTAAAGCATGGAAAACATCCAGAGATGTTCATGCTCAAATCACCAAGGTTCAAGGAATTGAGTCTTTTTGTGATGAAGCCTGGAAAAAGAATAAGGAGAAACTAGAACCTATTTTGGTAGATGGGTTGCTGACAGATGTAGACTCGACGGATGATGAGGACTATCCGTCGGATAACAAAAAGTGTTATCCGTTGAATGATAAAAATCCTCATCCGCCGGCTGTAAGCAAACCCATTAGCAAAGCCAAATTAACCAAGCTAAATGATAAGTATGGGTCTGTTTCCAAGAACTTTGTTTCAAGAGAGTCAAGTCAAGCTAAGAAAGGGAAAAAGGCTAATGTTGGTCACGTGACTGTCAAACAATTAAGTGACAGACTTGAGAAGATAGAGGTAAAAACAGAGACTAAAAAGAAAAATAATAGGAATGGTAAAGTAGGGATTAACAAACACAATAACTACACACCTGATAAATATGCTCCTAGAAAAATCTGTGTCAAGTGTGGTAGTGTAAATCATTTGTCAGTTAATTGCAAATCTGCCATGCCTACTCCCATGTTTGTTCAGCCTCAATTTCCTAACATGAATGCCATGCCTCCCATGCCTGTTAATGCTATGCCTACACAGAATATGAATGAACAGTTTGCTAATATGTCATTTGCACCTAATCCATATTATGCTGCATACAATATGCCTCAAATGCCATTTAGCATGCCTTACCGGAATATCATGTTTGCGCCAAGCATGCCATTTCCTGTTAGCCATAACATGCATGATAATTATGTTGCATCTAGTGGTTTCAAAGGCCCAACCCAAATGACTAAGGAAGAATCTGAAATTCCTAAGTCAAATGAGTTAAGACCTAAGAAACAGAAGAAGAAAGCCAACAAGGCAGGACCCAAGGAAACTTGGGTACCAAAATCAACTTGATTTGATTTTGATGTGTGCAGGGAAACAGAAGGAATCTTTGGTACTTGGATAGTGGTTGTTCAAGACATATGACTGGTGATTCTACCCTGCTCATAGAGTTTAAGGAGAGAGCTGGCCCAAGTATTACTTTTGGAGATGACAGCAAAGGATATACTGTGGGATATGGCTTGATTTCAAAGGATAATGTCATCATTGAAGAGGTTGCCTTAGTGGATGGTCTCAAACACAATCTTTTGAGTATCAGCCAGCTTTGTGACAAAGGCAACTCAGTAACCTTCAACAAAGAAGCCTGTGTTGTGACTAACAATCAAAATAACAAAGTGGTTCTCACTGGTGTGAGAAGAGGAAATGTGTATCTAGCTGACTTCAACTCAACTAAAGCAGAATCTGTAACTTGTCTTCTCAGTAGAGCAAGTCAAGATGAAAGTTGGCTATGGAACAAGAAGCTATCCCATTTAAACTTCAAGACCATGAATGAGCTGGTAAAGAAAGAGCTAGTTAGAGGCATTTCTCTAGTGGATTTTACAAAGGATGGACTGTGTGATGCCTGCCAAAAAGGGAAGCAGATCAAAGCCATTCAGGAAGAAACTTGATTCAGCAATTGAAGAGCCTCTGCAACTCCTTCACATGGATTTGTTTGGACCAGTCAATGTATTGTCAATTTCAAAGAAAAGATTTTGCCTAGTAATTGTAGATGATTTCTCAAAGTTCTCTTGGACATATTTCCTAAAGTCTAAAGATGAGGCTAATGAAATCATCATCAATTACATAAGGCAAGTTAACAATCATCCTGATTTCAAAGTTAGAAGAATCAGGAATGACAATGGAACTGAGTTCAAGAACTATGTCATGAGAGCATTTTGTGAGGAAAATGGGATCTTGCATGAGTTTTCAGCAGCAAGGACTCCACAACAGAATGGAGTAGTGGAAAGAAAGAATAGATCTCTTATTGAAGCTGCAAGGACAATGCTTGAAGAATCAAAAATACCAACTTATTTCTGGGCTGAAGCTGTAAACACTACATGCTACACTCAGAATATCTCTCTGATTAATCAAGCAAGATGCATGACTCCTTATCAATTGTTCAAGAATAAGAAGCCAACTCTAAACTTTCTTCATGTCTTTGGCTGTAAATGCTATATTTTGAGAAATCAAACTGATCAAAATGGAAAGTTTGATGCTAAAGCAGATGAAGGAATTTTTGTTGGATATGCTGTTGGTAAAGCATATAGAGTCTACAATCTAAGAACCAACATTGTTGTGGAATCTATACATGTTGTGTTTGATGATAAAAAGATTGAAGGACTAAAAGATGGAGATTACCATGAGAACCTCAAATTCGACAATATTGAGATGGTCAGTGATGAAAGTGATGATGAGAGTGATCAAGAAATAGTGTCTAAGGATAATGCAGACAAATCTACCACCAATGAAGCACATAACTCAACATCCATCGAGTTACATAATGCTTCATCCGTCGGAAGGCAATCTGTGTTATCCGTCGAAGACAACCTGCCTCATCCGTCGGTACTCAAAATTCACCATCCTTCAGGTTATCTAAAGGAGCAGGAAATCAAGGAAGGTCATCCATAGAAAGTACCCCTTTCTCAGATCAAAGATCCACAAACTCAGGGGGAGTTTCTAGCAATCAAAACTCAATCACACATCAAGACAACATTGAGGTCTCTTCATCTAGAGCTAATCTACCTCAACCAAGGAAATGGAAAAAAGATCACCCCTTTGAACTAATTATTGGTGATGTTTCTTCTAGAGTTCAAACCAGGAGAGCAACTCAAGAAGAATGTCTATACAACAGCTTTCTGTCAAAGGAAGAACCAAAGAAGGTAGAAGAAGCCTTGTTAGATCCTGATTGGATTTTAGCTATGCAGGAGGAGCTAAACCAATTTGAAAGGAATAAAGTTTGGAAGCTGGTACCCAAGCCTAAAGGAAAGAATCCAATAGGCACCAAATGGGTATTCAGAAACAAGATGGATGAAAATGGCATAGTAGCAAGGAACAAAGCTAGATTGGTTGCTAAAGGCAATTGCCAGCAAGAATGAATAGATTTTGATGAAACATTTGCTCCCGTTGCAAGAATTAAAGACATCAGAATCTTCTTAGCCTATGTAGCCCATGCCAATTTCAAGGTCTATCAAATGGATGTCAAAAGTGCCTTTCTGAATGGAGATTTGGAGGAAGAAGTGTATGTTAGTCAACCTCCTGGATTTGAAGATCCAAATTTTCCAGAGTATGTCTATTATCTACTAAAAGCACTTTATGGACTGAAGCAAGCACCTAGAGCCTGGTATGACACTTTATCAAAGTTCCTTTTGGAAAATCACTTCACAAGAGGTACTGTAGATAAAACTTTATTTTTCAGAAATGTTAATGGCTCTAGCATACTTGTTCAAATTTATGTAGATGATATTATCTTTGGCTCTACAGATGAGAAACTTTGTAAAAAGTTTGCCAAACTGATGCAAAGTAAGTATGAAATGAGTATGATGGGAGAACTAACTTACTTTCTTGGTTTACAAGTTAAGCAAGTTAGTGATGGAATATTCATTAGTCAAACTAAATATATTTTTGATCTTTTAAAGAAGTTTGCTCTAATGGATTGTACATCTGCAAAAACTCCCATGGCCACTGCAACTAAGCTTGAACTAAACATTACTAAAAAGTCTGTGGATATTTCAAGCTATAGAGGCATGGTTGGCTCACTTCTGTACTTAATAGCTAGTAGGCCAGATATAATGTTTGCTACATGTTTATGTGCTAGATTTCAGGCTGATCCTAGAGAGTCTCACTTGATAGCTATCAAGAGAATTTTCAAATATCTCAAGGGAATACCAAAACTTGGCATTTGGTATCCTAGAGATTCTGGTTTTGATCTAACTGGTTATTCAGATGCAGATTATGCAGGTTGCAGAATTGATAGAAAGAGCACTACAGGAACCTGTCAATTTTTAGGAGACAAGCTTGTGTCCTGGTTTAGTAAAAAGCAAAATTCAGTTTCTACTTCTACAGCTGAAGCTAAATATATTGCTGCTGGCAGTTGCCGTGCACAGATTTTATGGATGAAAAATCAATTGCTAGACTATGGTTTGCAAGTTGAAAGGATTCCTATTTTCTGTGATAACACAAGTGCAATTGCCATCACTGAAAATCCAGTGCAACATTCAAGGACAAAACACATAGACATCAAGTACCATTTCATAAGGGAACATGTAATGAATGGTACTGTAGAGTTACATTTTGTTCCAAGTGAGAAGCAACTTGCAGATATTTTTACCAAGCCACTGGATGAATCCACCTTTTCTAGGTTGGTAAGTGAGTTAGGTATGCTTAATTACTCTTGAATCTATCTGAGTTATTTTGCAAGTTGAAAAGTAGCCAGAAATTTAACTGATTTTTTAGTCTTGGATGAAATTTTGGCTAAGTCAAAATTTTCATCTCGACGGATGACCATTATCCATCGAGTTGAGTCATCCGTCGATATACAATGTGCAAATAAAAATCAATTATTTTTCTGAAATCTTTTAAAACTCGACGGATAACAGTTTATCCTCATCCGTCGAAGTGTCTAAATCTTAACCGTTAATTCCCTGACCATTATCCATCGAGTATACTTACAGTTTGTAAGCATTACACGACTGATAATGGGTGGAATTTTTACAGTTTATTTTTAAACGGCTATTTTAGTCAATTTCTATTGGGTAATTTACTTTTCTTTATTATTTTCATCCGTTGTTTTTGAGCAAAGTATAAAAGCTTATTTCATTCTAATCATTTTCTTTTATCATTCTCAAATTCAACTGTGTTTATTTCATTCTCTCTCAAGCAAAAATCCTCTTTCTCTTCAAGCTTTCCTTCTCTAACAATGGCACCTGTATTAAAGATTATGTCTGAGACTGGGTTCATTTATGAGAAGAACAACTTCACTGCTTTGATCAACAAGGGCATTCAGCAATCAGAAGACTATCACAAGATAATGGACTTCGTGAAGAACTGCAAGTTAAGTTTTGCCATGCTTGAATCACCCACAATTTTTTGTGAAGTTGTAGAAGAGATGTGTACCTCTGCAATTTACAACTCTACCGACAAAACCATCACTCTGACCATCAAAGGTAATGAATTCTGTATCAATAGTGATGTGATAAAAGCATGTTTCAAGATTCCTGATGATAATGCAACTTCACCACACACTGACACTGATTTGATCAATATGCTTAACTCCATGCATTATGCACTTCCTACTAATAAGCTAAGTGATATTCGGAGATTAGGTCTTAGGAAGGAATGGAGTTTTATGTGTGATGTTGTAACTAAAGTTTTCTCTGGAAAAGTCAGTAATTTTGATTCTGTGAATATTTCCATGCTTAACATGCTATACATGCTAGTTACAGACAAATTTTACAATTTTAGTGACCTTGTCATATATGAGTTAGGTTTTAAACTAGGTGAGTTAGCCAAAAGGGGAAAGAACATATATTATGCTAGATTTTTTATGCTATTGGCTAACCATCTTTGTCAAGATATTGCACTTGAGAACCCAAACAACAAATTAGCTTGTTGGGTTCTAGAGAGAAGAATCATTGCAGATTTGAACAGAGCCAACCACCATAGGGATGTGCCAATGGTCTATTTCCCTGTAATGCTGACACCTCAGGTAAGTGAGGTAAGTTCATCCATACCCTCAACTATTCCAATCTCCTCTATTTCTTTGACTTCAGGAAGCTATGGCAACTGTGACAATGACCAAACAGTTGCCTACCAAAGCTGCCAAATCAACTGTAATTTCCAAATCCAAATCAAAGAAAAACCCCTCTGGTATCTCTCAAAAGGTACCAGTTGAAAAATCTACCAAAGCCAAAGAGGGGAGTCTGAAGGAGGGTCAGATAGGTGAGGGAAGGGGTGAACATCAAAGAAACCCAAGAATAAGGTTGGAGAGTTGAGTGAATCCCAGCCTAGCCACACTGCAGTTTTCCAACAAACTGCAGTGCTTAAAAAGGACAAAAGCTCACTTCTAGCTGCATCCTCCCAAAAGGATGTGGCTATTGAACAAAGCTCTCATCCAAGAGCACAGGCCAAAAGGGTTAGGGACACAACCTCACCCCAAACTTACACTAGAAAGAAGAAATCTAAAACAACTGGGGATGCACAGGGCACACACACAGTGCAAACTGGTGCTAAAGACACAGTCCCTGCACCTTCTCAAATTCAGATTGATGTGGCTCCAATAAATGTGGAGTCACAACCAAAATCTTCTATTATAGAAGCCACTGAAACACCATACTCACCAACTAACTCACTGGAAATGGACATGATAAACACTTCAATTCCTGATTCCCCTTCTTTAACTCTGTTGGGGTAGCCAAAATCTAGTGCAAGTGAGCATCATCTTTTAGATGATTTGTTGGCTCACTTGCCAATTCTTTCAGATTCTATTGTGACTTCTGTGCCTCAAATAACTTCAATCAACACAGAGTCTACAATAGTTTCTCTTCCTACCTCATTCATTTCTACTCTATCGATGGATATTGCTCATCTGTCGAGTAGTGATTGTATCCCGACGGATAAGCTTAACAGCAGTTATCCGTCGGATAGCTTTACCACTCACCCGACGGATATCACTTATCCGTCGAGTGTCTCTGCACAACTTCAAACTTCAATAATTTCAAGTGCAGAAGATTTAGTGGTAATACAATCACAGGACTGAGAGAGGAGAGTGCATTGAGTGAGAGGCTCGGTTGCTCCCAGGAAAAAGGAGAGGAAAAGAGTGAATCTCAACAATCCATTTCTTCAGGATTGGCAAAAGTGAGTGAGAGGAGTCCCACCTTAGTAGGTGAAGGTGAGGGTGGGGAGCCAGGGTGAGACCCTGATGCAACAAAAGAGAGAATATGAGAGAAAGGCAGGTACAGGAGAAATAAGGGTGGATCCAGCCATTGCTAGTGAGTCAATGATTGTGGATGATGCTGAAAAGGAAAGACAATTTCAGCAACATTACAAAGCTGTAATTGATAACATTTCCTTGGATGCTGACACTTTTACTCATCCTGTGTCAGCCTATCAATTGTTGGCTGCTTAGGGCAATGTGGAGGCAGAGCAGACTTTTAAATTCGGTGCACACCACAAAATCTCTTCAAAGTGATAAAGCTGATGTTAACAGGATGCCTTCTCAAGCTGGAGAGCCATCTGAAGAATTTGGAGTAAATTCTAATGATGATGACTCTGGTTCTTTGGATGGAAGCATGAACTTAGGGGGAGCTGAAGGCCCAAGTTCTGCTTTAAGTTTACCTGAATGGGCATGGGCAAAGGAATCTACACCAGGACAATTTGAGGTGTCTTTGGTCAAACAAGTAATGGTTATTCAACATGCCCTTTAGGAAACTTCAGATGCTGGTACCAAGGCTGTTCTTCAAAATCACCTAGACTCTCTACATCTAATGAAGATCCAGCACTTAAGACAGAATCTCAGTGTGGATGAATTGAAAAGAGATATAGCTGGCTTGAAGACCTATAACTCTGAGAAGCTGGATTCAGTAATGCCATATGGTACCATGCAAGATCTACTACTAAGATTGAGGAGATAATCAGACTATGAAAAGAAGCTAGTCAAGCTGGAAAATAGAGTTCAAGGTATTGAAGATTCAGTGGCTATTCTTCTTCAAAATCAACAGACTCAGACCAATCTTCTCATGCAACTGGCTAAAGCACAAGGCCTAACTCCTCAACTTGATGATAACAAAAAGGGGGAGAGAGAATCAAGTAAGGGGGAGAAAGGACCAACAGAGGGGGAGAAACTTCTAGTACAAATCAGCAAAGTAATTGTACCTTCAATTACTATCTCCAAGCCACCAGTTGCAGATGGTATAGATCTAATTGAAGTTGCAGCAGCAAATTTGAAAGTTGCTGAAAAAGGAAAGTTGAGTTTGATCAACTGGGAAAAGATTGATGATGAAATTCATAAAAAGTTTGAACTAATCAAGGAGCCAGTTAAGTCAGCCATCCATCACTCTCATGTCAAGCCAATCAGTGTGAATGAGATGAGCATGAACTATCTGGAGAAAGGACAATCTTCCTGCATCAAATCACAAAAGGCTGAAATAATTCTCAAACCAAGGGCAAATTATCCAAAGTCATCTTTGAAGAATCCCTTGGATACTGTGTATGAGACACCCAAGCCTGATGAAAAGAAGCTTTTGTCAAGATCCATTGTCTTCTATAAAGATCCAGCTGATTCAGCCTCAAAAAGGAGAATTGCTAAGATATTCAGAAATGGAAAGGAAATTTGTGTGGTAGCTGGACATCCACAATTTGCTCAAGCAAAGAAAGAAGAGAAAGCAAAATTAAAGAAGAAAAAGAGGCAAGCTGCTCTAGATGCAAAGAAATCTAAACAAAAGAAAGAGCAGATTGCCATCTTGGCCAAGCTTCAGGCTGTAAACTCTTCTCAACACATTCCCTCTCAACCATCTGAAGCTGCTGAATCAAAGAAGAAGATTGAAGAACAGAAGAAATCACCAAGAAAGAAGGAATTGGCTAGAAGAACAAAAAGGAAACTGGATGTTGTTGACAAGGAATTGGAAGATCAATTTCCTAAGGAATCCACTCAAGCTAAAACTCTAGCATCAAAGCCCTTTGTGGTATTTGAAGACATAAGGGTGGTGGACCCCTATAGGAACATACATGGAGAGCCTATTGTGCCAAAGGATGAGCCAATAGAGTGGGATAAATTACCAATTCCTGACTTCAATTTGCCAATCCTTACCAAGCCAAAAAGGGCAAAATCAAGGGCAGTCAAGAAAGTGAAGCTGTCACCTCTCAAATCCAAGTCAATAGTCAAAGCTCAACCCAAGGTCAACAGGGGAGACTACTTGTACTTGTGTGACATCAAAGAATTCTCAGATCTAAATCTTTATCTGGATGAACTAGATGAAGTAAGGGCAATTGATGCATACAGAAACCTACCTGAAAGGTTGGTGTTCAAGTACAAAGGAGGAAGGGAGATTCATTGGCCTCTTCATAGGATACTTCAAGAAAGCCAAGCTGTGTTGATCAAAGTCTATTCATCCTTCAAGAAAAACTTTGGGTTCAATGTAACTGCAAGAAGACTAGTATTGAAGAGGATTGAAGAGCTGAGGAGTGCTAGAGCTAAAGATGCACTCCCAAAGACTCTAATCATCCCTTACACAGGGAGAAGAGTGTATCTAAGGCCCTACTGGCTGATGGAATTCATGGATGACAAGGGTGTGAGAAGATTCTTCAGACTAGAAGACCAATTGAGTATCTCTAGCAATGAGACTCTCTTGGAGATGCAAGAAATGCTAGATCTCTCAGAATCCGATGAATTAGAATTTCACAGGCAGCTTCAGAATCAAATTAAAGAAAACAACAGAAAGCTTGGAAGAAGATCCAGACCTTCAAGAAACTAGAAAAATCTGCTCAGGCTAGAGGAGCATCTTGAACTGACTGTGAGCCAAACCTTGTACATTTTGTTTAATTGAAGCACTTTCAGTTTTATCTACTTATCTTTAAAGATATATATTTAGGATGTTTTGTTATCATCAAGTGTCTCTTAATTTATGGCTACAATTCCAGTAGACATAAATTGGGGGAGATTGTTGTGAATATGTTGTGTACTTGATGATCACTTAAACAAAACATCTAAGTAGATTTTACTTAGTGAAATAATGTAGCACTCGACAGATAATAATTACAGTCCCGACGGATAACTCATTATAGTCCCGACGGATGATTAACTTATTATCCATCGAGTGAGTAGCTTATGTAATAATAAGTTTGTAGCACAGTGATGTATGCACCTTTGTATAGAATCTGTAGTAGCATATAAGTCATGTTGACTTTAACTAGATATGCAGAATAGGTTGATTAATTGTACATAAGTAATGTCTTGTAATTCTGTATAAGTGAAATGAAGTCAAGTGCCAAAATAGCTACCGACGGATGATTAACAAAGCCTTCGACGGATGATCAAATGACTATCAACGGATGTTTAACATAGCAGTCGACGGATGATCAATCAAGTCATCGACGAATGATCTGAAATTCGACGGATGATCGTATCAAGAATTCAAACATCAGTTGAACAGTGAAAGCTGACACACAACCGTCGAGTTGGATACAAACATATTGTGGAAGCCCATTAACTGGGTAATAGAGGACAAAAAGTAGCAAAGACTAAGACTGTTAGATTTTATATTTGTTCAGTCTTTTTGACTTTGTAATCTTGGTATTATATAAACCAAGAGAGTAGCAAATAGAAAAATGACTGAGATAGTTGAAAAACACAAAAACAGAGAAATCTTTGTAAGCTTAATCTTTAGCATTTCCTGTTTTCTCAGCAGTTCAATTTGTAAGCAGCTGTGGGCATTTCTGCACACAGAGTCCTCTCGATATATTATATATATCTCTGGTGGAATTGTTTAAATCCACCAGAAAGTTTTTAAAGACTCTTGTTTTTAATTACTTGTATTTTGATTCATTCAAGTTTATATTCCGCATTGTGCTAATCAAAACAAATATATCAATAATAGAGTTGACCATTTTTATTTCAAGAAAAAGGTTCAAGAATTCCATTCAACCCCCCTTCTGTAATTCTTGCTTCATTGTTAAGGGACTAACACAACTCATATTCTGAAATTTCAGAGAGCATAACTTCAGGGGAAGCATCAGAAAATGCTGATGGAGACAGTATGGATCATGGGGGAGGATCCAGTTCTAGAGATCAATTTCCATCTGCAAGGAAGTAGACTAAATCGCACACACCTGACTTAATAAGTGGAGATCCTAAAGCAGGTGTCAGAACTAGAACATCAACATTAAATGAATGTCTCTATCATTCCTTTTTATCTCATACTAAACCAAAGAAAGTGGAAGAAGCTCTTCAAGATGCTGATTGGGTGCAAGGAATGCAGGAAGAGTTAAATGAATTTGAAAGAAATAAAGTCTGGACCCTAGTGCCAAGACCAAAGAACATATCCATTGTTGGCACAAAATGGGTGTTCAGAAACAAAATTGATAGTGATGGCATAATTACAAGAAACAAAGCAAGGCTGGTTGCTAAAGGTTACTCTCAACATGAGGGTATTGACTATGATAAAACATTTGCTCCAGTTGCTAGATTGGAAACCATAAGAATCTTTTTGGCTTATGCTGCTCACAAGAAGTTTAAAATCTTTCAAATGGATGTGAAAAGTGCTTTTCTTAATGGAGAATTGGAAGAAGAGGTATATGTTGAACAACCTCCAGGCTTCGTAGATCCAAAATTTCCAAATCAAGTCTACAAGCTTGACAAAGCACTTTATGGCCTTAAGCAAGCTCCAAGAGCATGGTATGAGAGTTTAGCTCAATTCCTTCTCGAAAGTGGATTTACCAGAGGCACAATTGATAAAACTCTATTCTACCTCAACCATGGAAAGGACTTACTTTTGGTACATATATATGTTGATGATATCATCTTTGGTTCTACAAATGCCAAACTCTGTGAAAGGTTTGCAAAGCTAATGCAGTCAAGATATCAAATGAGTATGATGGGAGAACTTAGTTATTTTCTGGGACTTCAAGTCAAGCAAAATGAAGAGGGCACTTTCATAAATCAATCCAAGTACACCAAAAATTTACTCAAGAAATTTAGAATGCAAGACAGTTCAACTGCATCCACTCCCATGGCCACTGCCACCAAGTTAGATAAAGATACTGGATCATCAGTAGATGTTACTAAGTACAGAGGTATGATTGGCTCTTTACTCTATTTAACTACAAGTAGACCTGATATCATGTATGCTACCTGTCTTTGTGCAAGATTTCAGGATGATCCAAGAGAACCTCATCGAATAGCTGTGAAAAGAATTTTCAAGTACCTCAAGGGTACAGCTGATCTAGGATTGTGGTATCCTAGGGAATCAGATTTTAAGCTAATAGGTTACTCAGATGCAGATTTTGCAGGATGCAAAATAGACAGGAAAAGCACTAGTGGAAGATGCCAATTTCTTGGAGGCATATTGGTTTCTTGGTTTAGCAAGAAATAGAAATCAATTTCCACATCAACTGTAGAAGCAGAATATATTGCTGCAGGAAGCTGTTGTGCACAGATTCTTTGGATGAAGAATCAATTACTGGACTATGGGTTAGAATTTTCTAAAATACCGATTTACTATGATTATCAAAGTGCTATTGCTATGACAAGTAATCCAGTTCAACACTCATTGACAAAGCACATCAGCATTAGGTACCATTTCATAAGGGAACATGTGATGGAAGGTACAGTGGAATTACATTTTGTCTTAACAGATCAACAACTAGCAGATTTCTTCACAAAACCACTATGTGAAGCTACTTTTACAAGACTGGTAAATGAACTTGGAATGATTTCAGGTACTTTCTCAAAATTTGTTTAGTTATTGTTCTCATGCATCAGACTTTATGATCAGTGTTTACAGATTGTCTTATCTCCATGTAATCTGTGCTTAAATTGTAATATATTAAATACTGATTGTTATCTGATGTGATTCCAAATACTCTGATAGTGTTTTGAATGTTTTGTGACTATTCACTCCAATGAGGATTATTTGTTAGATGTTGACTTAGTAGTCTTTAACAAACTGTGTATCCCATGTTTGAATTAGTTGTCTATATGGAAATCCATAACACAAGCAAACTCTGATTTTGATCTTAGTCAAATTTACTTTGTGTATCTTATTACTAAGTCACAAACTAGATTATTATTTCTTATCTGTCAAATTCTGATGCCAGTAAATCTTAAGGATAAACTACATGCTTGATAAGCCTCACTTATCTGAAGAAAACAAAAAAAAGAAAAATTGAAGTCAGGTACTCCTTTGAGATCTAGAGTAAATATGTGAAAGGGAAGACCCAAGTGCATTGCTGGTATTAAGTTATATTCATTAGAAAAGCAAATAAATTTTTCTTGGTGACTTTTCACATTCTCTGATTACTGGAGAAATACTATGATAATAGCATAAATTCTGATAGAAGTTGTGACTAATTTACACTGAGAAGCCACTATTAAAAAAATGTCAAAAGATGCATAAAATGAGCACAAACACTTGAGGTGGACTCTTGTATAAATTTATTCTATAGTAGACTTCAAAATTAAAGACATATTTTAAGCATTTTTCTTAGTTATGTCTTAGTTCTAAGATATCTGAAGTTTATCAGACTTTAATCTTTATCTGATCATTTGCAAATGCACACACTCTCACTCCATATAAATGATGAAAATTACTGTGGTAATTAAGTTGTTTCTGTCAAACAGTTAAGTATTATTTGCATAAATTTTGAGGACAAGTTTTGATGAAAGTTCTGATGATTACACTCTAAAGAAACCAGTCAGTATTTGTGTGAAGAATCACAGAAACAGTCATTCACTTTTTGAGTACAGGAGCCATGTTCTGATGACCGTTAAATTCTGATAATAGTTAAGTTCTGATGCAAATCCTGATGGAAACTCTGATGCTTACGTGGTATTATTTAATCACTTGGCTTATTTTTAGTATTTACTGTAACGGTTATATTTTGTCATAAAATAATTGAGATAAAAACAATGATAGTCATTTAGTTAATGGGTTGCGTGTTTGTTTTGGTAACAGCATGTGAGCAATAATTACTGCACGTCTATTCTTAGCAAGGATGATGCTCCATCAGATCTTCATTTTATTCAAGACTTTCTGGCTCGAAGTGAGATTGGGTATGCTCTGACCCAACCACAATTACTCTCAGGAACTCAAATACTGGAGTTTTAGAGGAGTAGAGTTTATGATGATGGTGATGAAGCTGGGTCCCCAAGTATCATTTTCACAACAGGGGAAGATGAGCATCTGGTTAACTTGTCTACTGTTAGACAAGCTCTACATCTTCCAGAAAATTGTTTTTTCAATGCTCAGATTGAGGAGCCACTTCTACAGGGTATGATGGCCAATTTTTGCTATGAGAAAGGTTTGTCCAAGCTGGGACAACTGAAGCGGCCATACATCAGAAAAGATTGGAGCTACTTCTTTGACTGCATCACCAGAGTTTTTGCCAACAAATGCTCCAATTTTGATGCAATTCCCATTCTGAGTCAGCAAATAGGGTATGCACTTCTAAATCAAACTCACTTTGATTATGCTACTGCTATTCTTGGTTTTATTGGGGATAGGATGAATGAGGACCCAAATACTGTGTACTTTGCTAGATTTTGTCAATTAATTTATAGTTTTTGTTGTCCAGATAAGCCTCAAAACTATAGTGAGACAATTCAACCTTTTAAACTTACTAAAAGGGCCTTCACAGACTTGTTATCTACTGATAATAAGAAAGAGATACTAAGACCCCTTCAAATTCCTACATCAGTAAAACAGTTATTAGTAAACTCTGACCCTAACACATACTCACCCAAATTTCCTGAAGTTGCACCCTCACAACATCTATCAGCACCTACAACCAATACTCAACCAGCTCAATCCTCTCAACCACAACCACAACCTACCATTAGAATTTATTTTCAACCAGCACAATCCTCTCAACTAACCTCTGGTACTTCACAAAAACTGCCAGTTGTAAAATCTGCTACAACATCTAGACCCAAACCTTCAAGAGCAAAATTTGTTCGTAAATCTCCACCAAAGAGAAGAAGGATGATTCTGAGGGATGAATCAGATGAAGATGAGCAAGTCCAGGTTCATGCATCAGAACCTGTGATAATAGAAGCTGAAAAATGTAATTTTTCAGAAGGAAGTAGCAGCTGAAAAGGTAACTTCTCAGAAGGAAACTGAAGCCGAGGGTTCTGGTATTTTAAAGAGGAAAAGAACTTCAAGTTCTGATGCTGCTCAAGCAACTCCTCCACCATCCAGAAGATCGAAGAAAATGAGAGCAGGAAGGCATATGGCACAACCTCAATCTGAGGATGCTAATGAAGCTGAGGAAGGGGATCAGGAATCTCTGATCTCCTCAGGACCAATAGTGATTGAAGCTTTACCATCTCCACCTCAAGCTAAAGACATTGTTCCAGACACAGTGATCACACCTCCTATCTCTCCAATCAGAGAAACAACTACAGTTGAAGATTCAGTATTAAAACCTGAAATTGATATTCATAGGCTGAACATTCCATCTATCCTATTTCTGGAAACACCACAAGGACAAGTGACAACTCCACCTGTTTCTCCACTAAATGCTGAAGTTCCAACTACTCCAATTCTGGATGTGGAAACAGATGAAGTTGTACCAGAATCTCCTACAGCCACACACACTCTTGTGTTGTCTGGAGATGATGAGCTTCTAGCAAGTTCTGGAGTGTCAGCTCCAGTAAACACTCCAGCTCAAATTCTTGGAAAGGATGCAATGCTTAAAAAATTTGTTGAACAAGATGCTCCTGTTCCATGGGAAGAAACTCACAGAGGAGTTGAATGGACCAAGAAGTGGAATGAATCTAATTTCATTCCAAGCTCCAAAGTTCTGTCAGAACATATTGCAAAAGCTGATGAGTTGTTGACAAACTCTGACTTCAAAGCTCAACTTAAAGTCATAGCTCTCAATACTAAAAGCCTTCAAGGTCAACATTTCATTACTCATGCCAAGGTTGATAAACTACAGGAAAATGCTGATAAGCTAGACCTGATACTCAAGCTAGACAAGAACAAGTTTATCAGACCTATTCATGAGAAAGTAGAGGCTATTGAGAAAGTTCAAAGAAAGCAACAGGCCCAACTGACTGAGGTCTTGCAGAATCAAGCCTCTCAACAGACTCAACTGAATGAAATTCAATCTTCAGTGGAACTTCTTCTCTCTCTACTACTACTAGATGATGCAAAAAAGGGGGAGAAGGTAGTTAAGTCCAAATGCTTAACTAGTCAAGTACTAAAGAAGAAGGATGATAAAAGAGATGACCAGGGAAACCGTAGCAAGGGCAAGGGTCAAGGTCAAGGGAAAAGCAGCAAAGTTTCTTCAAAGAAACTAAATTCTAATTCTAGCAAATCTTCTACACAAAAGAATACCAGTTCTAAAGTTGTAAATGCGCAAAATCTGATAGCAAGTTCTGATAATCAAAATCTGATATCAAGTTTTGATGTTCTGATTCAACCTGAAAGTCAAGACTCTCAGAAGTTTTTACAAACTCTGAAGCTTAAGGGAAGGGAGACTACTGTCTATTATAAGGATCCCAAGATTCAGACACTTGATAAAGAGATTGCTAGAAGATTATTTCTCAAGCATAATCCTGGAGTGGATTTAGAGACTCTAAAGGAGGAAGAAGCTAGATTTGCAGCTGAGAAGACACATATTAATTTTAAAGCTTTTAATGCAAAGAAACCTCCAAGGCCTAAGGCAAAAGGCATTGTGATCAAGGAAACCACTGAGGCTTCAAAGCCCAAGACAAGATAACAAGTTGAAATTGATCCCAAGGCAAAAGGGAAAGGAAAGATTGATGAATCAACAAAGACACAGGAGATGAAGATTCCTCAAATCCTGATGAAACCAGTGTGCAAAATGGTTCAAGTTTTTGATGATACAGCTGTTGAAGATGAAACTGTTGAAATTCTGAAAAGAAGGAAGAATCTAAGACAACCTCTGACATAGCTCAAGTTGTTCAGACTGAAAAATAGCAAGCTACAGAAGGAACAACAAATCCTGATCAAATCATTAAGACATTAACCTCTGACAGAGCTCAAGTTGATTTAAACAAGATGACAGTTACTGATAAGAGAAAACTCCTATGGAAAAATGTTAATCCATCAGATCCTAAGAAAAGTCAACTGCTATCTGATTTCATGACTATTGGATTGAAAGCTAGGGAAGCAAGAGACAGAGCTGGATTAGGTTCTGAAGAAGCCAAGATCAAGACGGGAGTTGGAGTACTTACTAGAGATCCATTCTTATTAACTGACAAACCACTTTAGGAAGTTACACAGAAACACCTTGATAAGGTTATATCTGTTCAAGTGGTACTGGATCATGATAAGAGTAATGTCAAAGAAAAGCTGATTCTGTTTCTTGAAGATGGAAGAACATAAATAATGTCAGAATCAGATGTGCTAAACAAATCTCTGAAAGAACTTCAATTCTTTCATTATCTTTTGGAGATAAAGTTTGAGATTATCAGGAGATGGTCAAATTTCATCATGAAGACCATAAGGGATAAAGCCAGAATCTCTAGATCAAGGGTTACAGAATTTGTTCCAAATATAGTTGAAGATGATGGAAGTGATATTCCAATGAAGAAGGATTCTGCTAAACTTGAAGATATTCTGAAAAAGAAATTTAAGTGCTATAATGAAGACTCATCTCATCCAAGAGTAATCAGTATTGGTGATGGATTAGAAAGATATCACATCTTAGCACTTACGACTGCAATCTACCAGATTGGAAGTCAGGATGAAGAAATGAATCAAGTCAAGGCTACATTAGCTCAAGTCCTGAGGAATGCAGAAGACAAGCTGATATCAAACTTTGTCAAGAATCACTTTGGATTCAGATTGACTTAGTAAGATTGGTAAAAGCTACAAGGACTGTAAGTTGTAGTTAGTTGTCAAAATAAACTCTTATTGCATTTGTACTTAAATGTTTTTGACATGATCAAATCTATTAACTTGTATATTTTCCATAATTTACAAGTTGGGGGAGATTGTTAGATATATTTGAGATGTCATGTCTAATCTGTTGTGTTTAGTTTCAGAATTTAATATCAGGACTTACTGGAAATCAGAACTTACTGAAGTCAGAACTTATATCAGAACTTAAAGCCGTCAGGATTTATATCAGGACTTAAGTGCGGATACTTCAGATAAGGAATGCGGCTGATTTACAGGAGAGGATCATGACTAAAACAATAAAAGATATGCATGGAGAGTTGGACAGCTAGAAGTCTTGTAGAAGATAATATCTGATTGATATATTTTAGGAGACATAATTATATTCCATATCAATTAGAAGATATCTTGTAAATGTGCACTATATAAAAACAGCTTAGGGTTTACACTATAAGTATTATCATTCACGAGAAAGATTATACATTGTAACCTAGCAACTCTTAGTGATATTGTTCATCACTGAGAGAGTAGTTTAACCTATTTTGTAACAAAGCTCATTATATTGAATAAACTTGATTACTGTTACATACTTGTGTTCAAAATCGATTGAATTGTATAAACACTATATTCAACCCCCTTCTATAGTGTTGTGTGACCTAACGATTCTATTTGAGATAGAAAACTAAGATGATTCACAATGTTTTGAACTTGTGACCGCGTTTGAACTCCCTTCTTTAAGTCTCCAAGCACATTATCCAGTGGATGACTTTTTATAGTGGGAATTGCTTTAGGAAGTTCATCTTCCTTTTCGTCTAATTCTAATGGATTTTTATGTACGGGAGTCCCGAGATCCATATTTTTGAATTATCGAATAACTTTTTCAATATCATCTTGTTCAACATTTTCTTGGTCAACAAGATCTTTATATTTCGCCGGTGGTTTACTTTTATCAAAAGCGACATTCATAAATTCTTCTGTTAGGTCACACAACACTGTAGAAGGGGGTTGAATACAGTGTTAATACAATCAAATCGATTTAACACAAGTATGTAACAAAAATCAAGTATATTGAATAAACTCTGTTACAATAAGAACTATTGTTCTCTCTCATTGATAAACAAATATCACTAAGAGCTGCTAGGTTACAATGTATAATCTTCTCGATAATGATAACCCATATAGTGTAAACTCTTAGTCTGTGTTTATATAGTACACAGTTACAAGATAACTTCTAATTGATATGGAATACAATTATGTCTCCTAAAATATATCAATCAGATATCTTCTACAAGTCTTCCAGTTTTCTAACTCTTTCCATGCATATCTTCTTTTGTTTAAGTCACGATATTCTACTGTAAATAAGCTTCCTTCCTTATATGAAAGTCTTCGCTCACTTAAGTTCTAATATGACCTTAAGTTCTGATATTAAGTTTTGACTTCCAGTAAGTCCTAATATGTCATGTTTAATAAGATCTGAAAACTAAAAATGAATCATATTAGACATGACATCTCAAATATATCTAACAATCTCCCCCAACTTGTAAATTATGCAAAATATACAAGATAATAGATTTGATGATGTCAAAAACATTTAAGTACAAATGCAAATAAGAGTTTAACTAGATAACTAACTACAACTTACAATCCTTGTAGCTTTTACCAATCTCACTGAGTCAATCTGAATCCATAATGATTCTTGACAAAGCTTGATATCAGCTTTTCTTCTTTAATCCTCAGGACTTGAGAGAGTGTAGTCTTGACTTGCTTCATCTCTTTATTCTGACTTCCAATCTGGTAGATTGTAGTCCTTAAAGCAGAGATATGGTTTCTTTCTAAACCATCATTCAGTCTTATTACCCTAGTATGAGAAGAATCTTCACTGTAGCACAGGCATTTCTCATTCAGTAACACTTCAAGCTTAGCAGAATCCTTCTTCATTGGAGTTTCACTTCCATCATTTTCAACAATACTAGGAACGAATTCTGTAACTCTTGAACCAAAAATTCTATCTTTATCTCTGATGGTCTTCAATATGAACTTTGACCATCTTCTGGTAATATCAAACTTTACCTCTAAAAGGTAATGAAAGAATTGGAGTTCTTTCAGTGATTTGTTTAGCACATCTGATTCTGACATTTGATATGTCCTTCCATCTTCAAGAAATAGAATCAGATTTTCCTTGACATTGTGCTTGTCATGAGCATCCAGTACCACTTGAACAGAGATAACCTTATCAAGGTGTTTCTGTGTAACATCTTCAAGAGGTTTGTCAGTCAATAGAAATGGATCTCTAGTAGCAACTTTAACTCCTGTTTTGATCTTTGATTCATCATAACCTAGTCCAGCCCTGTCTCTTGGTTCTCTAGCATTTAACCCAATAGTCATGAAAGTAGACAGTAATTGGCTTTTCTTTGGATCTGATGGTTTGACATTTTTCCACAGAAGTTTCTTTTTATCAGCTACTTCCATTTTGTCTAAATTAACTTGAGCACTGTCAGAGGTTGACTTGATGACTTTATCAGAACTTGCTGTTTCAGTTATAGCTTGATGTTCTTGACTCTGAACAACTTGAGCCTTGTCAGAGGTTGTCTTTGATTCTTCAAAAATCTTCTTTCTTTTCAGAGTTTGAACATCTTCATCTTTAGCAAGAATATCATCTGTAACTTGAACTATTTTGCACACTGGCTTTATCAGGATTTGAGGAATTTGCATCTCCAATGGCTTGGTTGGTTCATCAACTTTTCCTTTCCCTTTGTCTTTGGGATAAATCTCAGATTGTGATCTTGTTTTGGGCTTTGATTCCTCAGTATTTGACTTCTCCTTGATCACAATGCCTTTTACCTTAGGCCTTGGAGGTTTCTTTGCAACAGAAGCTTTTGGCTTTAGATTTTTCTTTTCATCTTTAAATCTAGCTTCTTCCTTCTTGAGATTTTCTAAATCCATTCCTGGATTATGTTTCAGAAACAATCTTCTAGCAATTTCCTCATCAAGTGTCTGAATCTTGGTATCCTTGTAGTAGACAGTAGTCTGCTTTCCCTTGAGCTTCAGAGTTTGCATGAACTTTTGAGAATCTTGACTTCCACCTTATATCAGAACATCAGGCTTTGTCATCAGTCTTTGCTCATTAGAACTTGATATCAGATTTTGAGTTTCAGTACATGCTATCAGATTTTGTGTTTGAGCGGCTTCAGAACTTGTCTTCTTTGGAGTAGAAGATTTGCTTGCTTCAGTAATTAATTTCCTTGAAGAAACCTTGCTGCTCTGCTCTTTTCCTTGAACTTGACCTACCTTTGCTAGGGTTTCCCTGGTCATCAGCTTCATCATCTTTCTTCTTCAGTATATGATCATTAGAGCATTTGGACTTAACTATCTTCTCCCCCTTTTTGGCATCATCTGATAATAGGAGTGAGAGAAGAAATTCCACTGAAGATTGGATTTCATCCAATTGAGCCTGTTGAGAAGCTTGATTTTCCAGAACCTCAGAGATTTGGGCCTGTTGCTTCTCTTGAGTTTTGTCAATTGCTTCTACTTTCTCAGAAATAGGTCTGATAAACCTCTTTTTATCAAGCTTGGTCTCCATATCCAGCTTTTCAGCTTTTTTAAGAAGTTTGTCAACCTTTTCTTGAGTAGCATAGTGTAGACCTTGAAGATTTTTCGTAGACAGAGCTGTGACTTTGAGTTGTGTCTTGAAATCAGAATTTATCACAAGCTCATCAGCTTTAGCAATGTGCTCTGTCAGAACTTTAGAGCTTGGAATGAAATCAGTTATATTCCATTTCTTGGTCCACTCTACTCCTCTATGCGTTTCATCCCAGGAACAGGTGCAGGTTGCACAACAAACTTCTTGACCAATGCTTCCTTTCCAAGTTCAGGAGCTGGAGTATGTACTGAGATACTGTCTCCAAAGCTTGATGAAGACTCATTATCCTCTGATAACACAACAGTGTGTGAGGCTATAAGAGTTTCTGATTTATCTTCATCTAAATTCTGATCTTCAGATTCTTGATCCAGAATTGGTGTAGATGGTATCTCAGCATCAGCATTTAAGATTGGAGAATGAGTTGGAGATATCTGAGCTGCTGTAGGAGCTTCCAAATACAGAATAGTAGGAATGTGCAGCCTATCGATGTTAGTTTCAGGACTTAAGCTTGAATCTTCAACTATAACATCTTCATGAAGAGGAGAGACTGGAGGTGTAACCACTGTATCAGAAATAATGTCTTGGTCTTTAGCTGGAGGTGGCAGAGATTCAATGATAATTGGCTCTTTTGAGATTATAGATTCCTGATCTCCTTTCTCAGCTTCTTCGGTGTCTTCTGATGGAGACTTATCCAAATGTCTCTTAGCCCTCATTTTCTTCAATCTCCTTGCTAGAGAAGGAGTTGCTTCATGAGCATCAGAACTAGCAGTTTTCTTCCTCTTCAAAGTATCAAAACTTTGAGCTTCAGCATTTACCTGATGGGTTGACCCTTCAGCTTCTGTATCTTTCTGAAAAACTAAATTATCAGCTTCAACTGTCACAACTTCTGATGCATAAACCTGTGCTTCCTCTTCACTATCAAATTCATCCCTGAGAATCATTTTTCTTCTCTTTATTGGAGATTTAGGAACAGGTTGAATCCTTTTTGTCCTGGAAGATGAAGGTTTGATGGTATGTGCTGATGCTTGAGGTTGAGATGATTGTGTTGGTTTGAAGTATGTCCTGATGGTAGGTTATGGTTGTGGTTGAGAAGTGGTTAGATGTGTAGTGGTTGGAGGTTCTGATGGAGGTTGGGATGGTTGAACATCAGGATATAAGGCGGTGTAGGTGGTTAAAACAAAATTTACCAAAAACTGTTTGACTGATATGGGAATTTGGAGGGGTCTCAAAACAGTTTTCTTAATTTCCATAGATAATAAGTTAGTAAAAGCTCTCTTAGCTAGCTTAAATGATTCAATTAACTCACTAGCTAATTGGGGTGCATCAGAGTTACAAAAACTGTAAATAAGTTGACAGAATCTAGCAAAATATACAGTATTTCTATCTTCTGTCATCCTATCCCCAATAAATCCTAAAATAGAACTTGCATAATCAAAATGAGTTTGATTTATGAGAGCATACCCAATTTGTTGACAGAGAATTGGGATTGCATCAAAATTTGAACACTTATTTGCAAAAGTCCTGGTGATGCAGTTGAAGAAAAAACTCCATTCCCTCCTTATGTGAGGTCTCTTCAACTGTCTCAGCTTCACCAATGTCTTTTCATAGCCCAAACTAGCCATCATCTGCTGAAGGACTGGCTCCTCAACTGTTGAGAATGTGCAGTTTTCGGGTAGATGAAGTGTTTGTCTAACTGTGGCCAAAGTCACCACATGAGCATCCTCCCCTGTAGTAAAGACAACACTTGGGGACCCATTGGCACCACCATCATCATACACTCCTGACCTCCAGAACTCCAATACTTGAGTTCCTGAGAATGTGTCTGGTTGGGTCAGTGCATAACCTATCTCAGAGTTTGCGAGAAAGTCCTGAACGAAATGAAGATCTGATGGGGCTTCATTCTTGCTGAGAATAGCCAAGTAATTGTTGGGGACAAACTTCGCTCCATTGAAAATAACATCTTTTGTTGCCATTCCTATAAAAAATAAGTGAGAAAATATATTATGCACAAGGTGTTTGATAAAATTCCTGTATGAAAAAGCTTCAGAGCATATTAGAGAGAGAGAGAGAGATTAAGAGAGATTAAGAATAGAAAAGTAGGTAAAAGATTAGAAAATCTTTTAACTCCCATATATATACTCTCTCCACTCAACAGTCCTTTTTAGAAAAGTAAAACAGACATTTGTACACCTGTCAGCCAGTAAGTAATTAAAGCAGAGTTAGTGGGCATGAGAAATAAGCAATAATTAACATGCACATGCAGTTTATCAAGACAAACACATTTACCACTAACCCAAATGATTATGACTGTTTGATCTCACCTAATTATATTCTGATTAAATATGACCGTTATAGTATTTACCAGAAATAAGTCAAGTAAAGAATAATGTCACGTAAGCATCAGAGTTTCCATCAGAATTTAATATCAGAACTTGACTATTATCAGATTTTAACAATCATCGGAATATGGCTTCTGTACTCAAAAATTGAATGTCTTTTTCTGTGATTCTTCATACAAATACCGACTTGTTTCTTCAGAGTTTAATCATCAGAACTTCCATCAGAACTTGTCCTCATAATTTATGCAAATAACACTTAATTGTTTGTCAAAAACAACTTAATCACCACAGTAATTTTCATCATTCATATGGAGTGAGAGTGTGTACATTTAGCAGAATATCAGATAAAGATTAAAGTCTGATATACTTCAGTACATCTTAGAAATAAGGCATAACTAAGAAAAGTGCTTATAATCTGTCATTAATAATGAAGTCTACTAGTCTACTATAGGATAAATTTATGCATGAGTCCACCTCAACTGTTTTTGCTCATTTTATGCATCTTTTGAAATTCCTTTATACAGTGGCTTCTCAGTGTAAGTGAGTCACAACTGCTTATCAGAATTTATGCTATTATTAAAGTATTTCTCCAATAATCAGAGAATGTGAAAAGTCACCAAGAAAAATTTATTTGCTTTTCTAATGCATATTACTTAATACCAGCAATGCACTTGGGTCTTTCCTTCCACATATTTACTCTAGATCTCAAAAGAGTACCTAACTTTAATTTTCTTTTCTTTTCTTTTCTTCATATAAGTGAGGCTTATCAGCATTTAGTTCATCCTTAAGATTTACTAACATCAGAATTTGACAGATAAGAAGCAAGAATCTAGTTCGCGACTTAGTAATAAGATACACAAAGTAAATTTGACTAAGCTCAAAATCAGAATTTGCTTGTGTTAATGAATTTCCACATAAACAACTAATTCAAACATGGGATTTTAGTATGTTAAGACTACTAGGTCAGCATCTAGCATAGTTATCCTCATTGGATTGAATAGTCACAGAACATTCAAATCACTATCAAAGTATATAGATCCACATCAGATAACAATTAGCATTTAATGTATTTTAATTTAAGCACAGATTACATGAAGATAAGACAATCTGTAAACACTGATCATAAAGTCTGATGCATGAGAACAAAAACTAAGCAGATTTAGAGAAAGAACCTGAAACCATTCCAAGTTTATTTACCAGTCTTGTAAAAGTAGCTTCATATAGTGGTTTTGTGCAGATATCTGCTAGTTATTGATCTGTTGGAAACAAAATGCAATTTCACTGTACCTTCCATCACATGTTCCCTTATGAAATGGTACCTAATGCTGATGTGCTTTGTCATTGAGTGTTGAACTGGATTACCTGTCATAGCAATAGCACTTTGATTATCACAGTAAATAGGTATTATAGAAAATTCTAACCCATAATCCAGTAACTGATTCTTCATCCAAAGAATCTGTGAACAACAGCTTCCTGCAGCAATATATTCGCTTCTGCAGTAATATATTCTGCTTCTGCAGTTGATGTGAAAATTGATTTCTGTTTCTTTCTAAACCAGGGAACCAATCTGCCTCCAAGAAATTGGCAGCTTCCACTTGTGCTTTTCCTGTCTATTTTGCATCCTGCAAAATCTGCATCTCTGTAGTTAGTAATATCTACTGATGAACCAGTATCTTTATCTAACTTGGTTGCAGTGGCCATGGGAGTGGATGCAGTTGAATAGTCTTGCATTCTAAATTTCTTGAGTAAATTCCTGGTGTACTTGGATTGACAGATAAAAGTACCTTCTCCATTTTGCTTGACTTGAAGTCCCAAAAAATAACTAAGTTCTCCCATCATACTCATTTGATATCTTGACTGCATTAGTTTTGCAAATCTTTCACAGAGCTTTGCATTTATAGAACCAAATATGATATCATCAACATATATCTGTACCAAAAGTAAGTCATTTCCATGATTGAGGTAGAACAGAGTTTTATCAATTGTACCTCTGTGAAATCCACTCTCCAGAAGAAATTGAGCTAAAGTCTCATACCATACTCTAGGAGCTTGCTTAAGGCCATAAAGTACTTTGTCAAGCCTGTAGATATGATTTGGAAATTTTGAATCTACAAAGCATGGAGGTTGTTCCACATAAACCTCTTCTTCCAATTCTCCATTGAGAAAAGCACTTTTCACATCCATTTGAAATACTTTAAACTTTTTGTGAGCAGCATATGCCAAAAAGATTCTTATGGCTTCCAATCTAGCAACTGGTGCAAATGTTTCATCTTAATTAATACCCTCTTGTTGAGAGTACCCCTTAGCAACCAACCTTGCTTTGTTCCTTGTAATTATGCCATCACTGTCAGTTTTGTTTCTGAATACCCATTTTGTGCCAATAATGGATCTGTTCTTTGGTCTTGGCACTAGGGTCCAGACTTTATTTATTTCAAATTCATTCAACTCTTCCTGCATTTCTTCCACCCAATCAGCATCTTGAAGAGCTTCTTCCATTTTCTTTGGTTCAGTCTGAGATAGAAAAGAATGATAGAGACATTTATTTGATGTTGCAGTTCTAGTTCTGACACCTGCTTCAGGATTACCAATTATTAAGTCAGGTGTATATGATTTAGTCCACTTCCTTGCAGATGCAAGTTGTTCTCTAGAACTGGATCCTCCCCCATGATTCATGTTATCTCCATCTGCATTTTCTGATGCTCCCCCTGTAGTTATGCTCTCTGAGACTTCAGAATTTTTGTTGGATCCATCAGGATTGGAAGAATCAGAGTTTCCAGAATTATCAGAATTTGGCTCATCAGAACTTGATGAATCAGAACTTGAAGCGCCAGTGACAGGTTCTGATGCTCCTTGAGAGTCTTGAGTTGTGGTAGGATCTTCAGCTTGCTCCCCCTGGACAGGTGCATCCTCCTTTGGAGTTGTTACCACAGTTTCAATGACATCAGAACTTAACCCGTCAGAACTTACATGATCAGAGTTTAAGTCAATAGAATTTACAGAATCAGAATTTAAATCTTCATTTTCAAATCTCAGATGATCATGATCATTGAAATCTTCAAGTCTAGTAATCTTCTTTTCATCAAAAGATACATTAATAGATTCCATGACAACCCTTATTCTTAAATTTTAGACTCTGAAGGCTTTTGTGGAAAGTGGATATCCAACAAAAATTCCTTCATCAGCTTTTAGATCAAATTTTGACAGCTGTTCAGGATGAGTCTTAAGAACAAAACACTTACAACCAAATACATACAAGTATTTCAGATGCGGCTTCTTTTTCTTCACCATCTCATATGGTATTTTTCCATGCTTGTTTATGAGTGTTGCATTCTGTGTAAAACAAGTAGTCTGCACAGCTTCAGCCCAAAAGTAGGTTGGTAGCTTTGCTTCATCAAGCATAGTTCGTGCAGCTTCAATGAGAGTCCTGTTCTTTCTTTCTACAACTCCATTTTGCCGTGGAGTTTTTCTGTGGAGTTCCAGGTGCAGAAAATTCCTGTTTGATTCCATGCTCTTTGGAGAACTCTTCCATAATTGAATTCTTGAACTCAGTGACATTATCACTTCTTATAATTTTAACAGAATCTTTGACCAACTTATCCAGCTGTCTTACATGATCAGTTAGAGTAGATGCAGTTTCATTCTTCTTGTGCAAGAAATACACCCAAGTGTACCTTGTGAACTCATCCACTATAACCATAGCATATTTCTTCTTTGCAATAGACATGACATTGACTGGACCAAATAGATCAACATGCAGTAGGTGATAAGACTCAAGAATTGAAGATTCAGTTTTGCTCTAGAAAAAAGATTTTCTTTGTTTTGCCTTTTGACATGAATCACAAAGGCCATCAGGAGCAAATACTGATTTTGGCAGTTATCTCACAAGTTCTTTCTTTACAAGCTCATTTATGTTGTTGAAATTTAAATAAGAGAGTCTTTTGTGCCAATCCCAGCTTTCTTCAATTGATGATCTACTCAACAGACAGATTGCAAAACCATCAGAACTTGTTGAAAGTCTGGCTTCATAAATGTTACCATGCATGTAACCTTTCAGAACCACATTGCCTGTAGAATTGCTTACAACTTCACAGTGTTCTTTAAAGAAATCCACATGATAACATATGTCACAGATTTGACTCACACTTAGCAGATTGTGTTTAAGTCCTGAGACAAGAGCTACTGTTTTAATGATGACATTCCCAAGATTAATATTGCCATATCCCAGAGTTTTTCCCATGTTGCCATCTCCATAAAAAACTCCTGGGCCAGCTTTCTCCATAAAGTCTGATAGTATGGCTTTATTTCCAGTCATATGTCCTGAACATCCACTCTCAAGCACTAGGATGTTTTTCCTGTTGCCCTGTAATCACAAAGGCCACTAATGGTTAGTTTTAAGGACCCAGACTTGCTTGGATCCTTTGGCTTTTTTAAGTTTGTTAGCATTTGCAGCAGATTTAGTTTCAGAGTTTATGCTAACATGTTTTTTAGCAGAATTTATATCAGACTTTGTATTAGACTTTACACTAGAAGGAATTAAACCAACTTTCTTCAAAGAATGTTTTATTTGATAATAATCATAGTACAGAGTATAATATTCCTTATAAGTATAAATGAAATTCCATAAACTACCACAATGAAAACAAGGATTTTGTGGCTTAAACCTAACAGACTGACTTTTAACTCCTGATCTAGGAGGTAAAGAGTTTATATCTTTATTTTTCCTGCAAAAAGAAGCAAGATGGTTAGAGTTTCCACATTTATAACATTTCTTTCTAGGAGTATTATGAACATGCATATAATTATTGCTTTTGTTCATATCTTCCTTTCCATTCCTATTTTTCCTAGCTTCCCTTACCTTGTTGACATTTCTAATCTCTTTCAGCTTATGCTTAAGCTACTTCTTTATCATTAAGCCCATGTTGACTTCAACTGGTTTATCCTGTTTTAATTTGTCAGAAATTGACTTATCTTTGACTTCTGTCACAGAATCTTTCATCTTTTCAGAATCAGACTTTACAGTTTTTGCTACAAACATAACAGGATTTACCTTTGTCTTAGCAGTCTGTTTAACAACAATTGGATCAATTTGTTCAGTTCCTTTTTCACTTTTATCATCTCCATAACCTAAGCCCTTTTTCCAGTTTCCATTACTTAATAAATTCTGAGTTGTTCTGCCAGAGTTAGTCCAAGTTCTGATAATCTCTCTTTCCTTTTCTAAGTCAGCTTTTAGAGATTCATTCAATTTTAACACTTCATCTCTAACATATAAAGCATCATCTTTTTCTTTCTTAGTTTGATGAAGAAAAACTAACTCCTTTTCTAAATAATCATTTCTCTTTTTATAAGAAAGATTTTCAGATGTTAATCTTTCACATGTTAAAGTCTGATCTCTATAACTAATAAACATGGTTTTAAGATATAATCTCAACTCAGTAATATCATCAATATGAAAAGCATAAGTTGTTTGAGGTACCTTTAATTCAGCAGTTTCAGGACTGCTAACAGCATTTGCCATCAGGGCATAGTTCACCTCATGTTCAGAATCTGAAGTGTCTGTCCAGCTTTTCTTCTTTGTGACAAGTGCCTTGCCTTTGTCACTTTTTCCTTTCTTGCAGTCAGGAGATATGTGGCCTCTTTCACCACAACTATAGCATTTGACATTTGAGTTGTCTCCTCTGTCAGATTTTCCTTTACCTTCGGACTTTCTGAACCCTTTCTTATCAGAACTTCCACTTTTCCTTGAAAACTTCTTTCCTTTTCTGAATTTCCTATAGGCTATCTTTGTGATACCCTTCACCATAAGAGCACACAATTTCATCATCTCTTCATCAGCATCCATCTCAGGTAAACTTTCAGTTTCTGAATCATCATCATCAGAATATGATGACTCTGAATCAGACTTTATGATGAGAGCCTTTCCTTTGCCCCTTTTTGAGGCAGCCATTTTACGAGATTCCTCCTCAGACTTAAGAGCAACTGTCCTTGACTTTCTTCCATGCCTCTTGCTCTTTTGATCCATCTCAAGTTCATAAGTCTTGAGCATACCATAAATTTCATCAAGAGTAGTTTCAGTAAGGTCATAGTTGTCTCTTATGGTAGTAGACTTCAAATCCCAATTTTCAGGAAGAGCTAAAAGGAATTTTAGATTTGAATCTTCAAGATCATATTCCTTGTCCACCAGTGACAGATCATTCAAGAGTTTGGCAAACCTGTCATATAAGTTAGTTAAAGACTCATCAGCTTTTGAGTCAAAGTGCTCATACTCTTGAGTGAGTATAGTCCTCCTGTTCTTCTTAATTGCATCAGTTCCCTGGCATTTTGTCTCCAAAGCATCTCATATCTCCTTTGCAGTTTTGCAATTAATTATCCTATTTGACATGACATTATCAATCGCACTATGCAGCAAATGCCTTACCCTTGCATCCTTGGCAATAGATGAGATGTCTTCAGCTATGTACTCACCTTTCTCCTTTGGTATGGTCTTTGCTGGTTGATCAGCAAGTACAACAGAGAGTTTGGTAGGCTTATGTGGTCCTTCATTAATTCTGTCAAGGTATTCTGGATCTGTAGCTTCCAGAAACATAGCTATCTTCACTTTCCATATGGAATACTCAGAAGGTCTCAGTATGGGAACCCTAATAGTCTCATATCGACTGTGGGTTTGAGTCTTTTGAGTTTCTTCAGTTTTGGTGGGCTTGGTTGGATTTTTTGCTTCTTCAGACATGATTGTTTGGATCTTTAATGTATGTGTGTTAATAGATTGCTCTGATACTAATTGTTAGGTCACACAACACTGTAGAAGGGGGTTGAATACAGTGCTAATACAATCAAATCGATTTAACACAAGTATGTAACAAAGATCAAGTATATTGAATAAACTTTGTTACAATAAGAACTATTGTTCTCTCTCAGTGATGAACAAATATCACTAAGAGCTGCTAGGTTACAATGTATAATCTTCTCGACAATGATAACACATATAGTGTAAACCCTTAGTCTGTGTTCATATAGTACACAGTTACAAGATAACTTCTAATTGATATGGAATATAATTATGTCTCCTAAAATATATCAATCAGATATCTTCTACAAGTCTTCCAGTCTTCTAACTTTTTCCATTCATATCTTCTTTTGTTTAAGTCTCGATCTTCTACTATAAATCAGCTTCCCTCCTTATATGAAAGTCTTCCCGCACTTAAGTTCTGATATGACCTTAAGTTCTGATATTAAGTTATGACTTCCAGTAAGTCCTGATTTCAGTAAGTCCTGATATGTCCTATTTATTAAGATCTGAAAACTAAACATGAGTCATATTAGACATGACATCTCAAATATATCTAACATCTTCCACCACAAGCGATTTGAGGTTAAACACTCGGTAAGCTTTACTATTGTTCGAGTATCCAAGAAATATACCTTCGTTTGATTTAGGATCAAACTTCGTAAGGTACTCTTTTGAATTTGATATGAAGCACTTGCTTCCGAATACTCAAAAGTAGCTTAGTTTAGGAGTTTTGCCAAAATATAACTCGTAAGGAGTCTTTTATTTTATAGGTCGTAGCAAAACTCGATTAAGAATATGGCAAGCGGTTGACATAGCGTCGGCCCAAAAATATTTAGGTCGACGATATTCATTTAGCATTGTGCTAGCCATTTCTTGGAGTGTTCTATTTTTCCATTCAACTACTCCCTTGGATTGAGGAGTGTATGGAGCGGAAAAATTAGTGTGATGCCATGTTCATCACAAAAGTTGGTGAAAATTGAATTCTAAAATTCTTTACCATGATTAGTCCTTATATAGACTATGGTTTTATTTTGTTGATTTTGAATCCTTTTACATAAAGATGAGAAGGATTCAAAAGCATCACTTTTGGCTTTGAGAAATTCAGTCCATGTGAATCATGAATAATCATCCAGAACTACCAACATATATGAGCAACCTTTGAGACTTTGTATTGGAACCGGACCAATTAGATCCATATGTAGTAGCTCGAGAGGTCTCGAGGTAGATACCATAAACTTTGCTTTGTGAGAAGCTAGAATTTGTTTACCAACTTCGCAAGCTTCATAAGTATGATCTTTATGATAGTTTAGTTTTGGTATACCTCAGACATGGTCTTTAGTTGATATATTCTTTATCAACTTCATGTTGGCATGTCCTAATCTTCCATGCCATAGCCATGGATCATCATTTATAGTGATTAGGCATACGTTCACTTGGTTGTTCATGTCACATGTATAAACATTTTTATTTCTAGGGCAAGTGAGAACCAACTTTCCAAATTTATCTAATATTGAACAATGAGTAGTGTAGAAAATTACCTTGTAATCATTGTCTTATAATTGACTAATGGAGAGAAGATTGTACCTTAACCCGGTGATTAAATGAATGTCGGAAATTTTAACTTTACCATTTTCGATATCTCCGATGCCGATAATGTTTCCTTTACTACTATCACCAAATGTTACGCTCCCGGTGATAACCTTTTTAATGTTGTTCAAGTGTGACTTATTACCGGTCATATGTCTTGAACATCCACTATCAAGGTACCATGTGTCTTGTTTCGCGGAAAGACAAACCTACATACATGATTAGTTAAATTTATAGGTACCCCTTTATCTTGAGGGTCCTGGGGTTAGTTCATCATATATAACATTTGATTTATGAAAGAATCTAGTCATTGTACAATTATCATTAGGCATATAAATATTTCTAGATGCATATGGTCTAGTTTGAGGTTGATAATACCTAGATTTATCATGAAAACTTGATGGAGCATGATAAACATTATATATGTTATTAGCATGGTAAGCAGCATAATCATTTCTACTAAGAGGTTGTTGCCTTCTAAATGCATTACCATTTATATTATATTGTGTGTTTCTATTTTGAAACATAGTTGGTTGATGAGACCATTATTGCCTTGGATTCTTATATTTCATATTTTTGTGAGGCATATGTTTATCATCTTTCTTGTATGATTCCTTGCGAATCTATATGATAGGGATAAATAAATTATGATTGTATAATTAAATACTGCATTAATTGTACAAGCTGTGGGCTGCTAGGCCCAATAAAAAGATATATGATACTCAGACCAGAAAGGTTAAGCCTGATGGACCAAATCAGGCCTGATGGAATAAAAAAAGGCCCAAAAGCCCTGATTATTAATTAATTTCGTAATTAATTAATAAGGGAAAAATCAGATGTTGAGAAGAGTCCCGATAAGGATATAAATCCTTAGAGATTAGCCTCAAGGGGACCTAAAAGGATAAGGAATCAGTTTCCTACTATCTAGGACTCCAAAGTCCATTCTAATTATGAGACTTGCCCACCAAGTCTCCTATACCAAGTCCAATTCAAGGACTCCCAACATCTATATAAGGGGTCTCACCCCCACCAATCAGAACTACGTTTTTTGGCTTGATTCTCTAATTCACAGAGATACGTAGGCATCTCGTAAAGGCAGATCGAGCCACGAAACACGAGAGCAGCCATTAAAGGCCTTGAGCTCCCGAATCTTAGTAATAAATACAGCAAATAATAACCTTAGTTTTTTATCCATAACATTTGGCGCCGTCTGTGGGAAACGCAACAACAACCATGGCGAGAACACGGAGAACAATTGGAGCTCTAGAGGAAGGAACACCATCAGAGACAACCCAGGTGATTTCATCAACCGTGGAGGTTCCTCCCCATTCAACTTATGCATCTACTCAGGGGGAAGCCCAGACAGGGGCAACTCATCCTCAGCCATAAGGGACAACTCCCCCGACTATTCAAGGTATGAATCCTCAAGTTCAACAAGTACATATACCTGTGAATTCTCGACCCGTCGGGTATGAATATTCAATTATTGTTACTACTAACCCCCCTTATGGGATGCCCCTTCACCCTGAGGTTGGAGGAAGCAGATATGCTGGGTGAAGCGAAGCACGAGGGCAGTCGCCCCCCTATATACGAGGTTTGGGTCCTATCCCTGAGGATCGGGAATTTTCTGGTCCTTACAGTGAAAGAGACTCCGAATCTTCGGATGATGAAGTGGCCCCGAGAAGGAGGCGTCCTGGAAAAGAGCCAATGGCCGATGGAAGGCAACGCCCCCAAAGCACCCTAGGGGCGAATCCCCAAGAAGTGCAGGAAAGGATCAGGGCTCATGAGGCTGAAATCCAAAGGCTGAGGCGTGATTTGGAGGCTCACCAGGCCACCAGGCCCCAGATACCTCTTAGGGGGAGAAATCCTCCTCCTGTCATAGACCTGGATGGTCCGGTAAGAAGAAGGGCTGTTGTCCCAAGAACTGATCCAAGCAATCTCCTTCCCCTTGGAGATCCTGATGATCCAACTCCACCCTTCACAGAAGAGATAATGAATGCCCATATCTCGAGGAAATTCAAGATGCCCACTATCAAAGCCTATGATGGCACGGGAGACCCCGCTAATCATGTTAGGACATTCTCTAATGCACTGCTGCTGCAACCCGTGAATGATGCTATAAAGTGTCGGGCCTTCCCTCAAACCCTGTCGGGTATGGCTCAAAGATGGTACAGTCGCCTGCCCCCAAATTCTATTGGATCGTTCAGAGAATTAAGTCAGGCTTTTATTAAGCAATTCATCAGTGGAAGAGTCCATGAGAAAAGTTCAGCATCCCTTATGAGTCTTGTGCAGGGAGCTAAGGAATCCTTGAGAGATTACCTGAATCGTTTTACAAAGGAGGCTTTAAAAGTCCCAGACCTTGATGATAAGGTAGCCATGATAGCACTACAACAAGGAACCAGGGATGAGTTTTTCAAGATGTCCTTGGCCAAACGTCCCCCTGAAAACATGTTGCAACTCCAAGAGAGGGCAGGGAAGTATATCAAGGTTGAAGAAAGCATGAGGAAGACCGTAGTAAGTAATGAGCCCACTGGAGGCAAGAAGCGAAAAACTGATTTAGAATATATTCCAAAGGACAAATATCCTAGAACCGAACAAAACTCTGATTCAACCCCCAAGAAGGGAGGACCTGGGCAAAAGTTCACTGAATACGCTAAGCTTAATGCTCCTAGAAGTCAGATTTTGATGGAGATTGAGAAAGACAGAGATGTTCGCTGGCCTAAGCCCTTGAAGGCTGATCCCGCCAAGCTAGATAAGAGCAAGTATTGCAGGTTTCACAAAGATGTTGGCCATGACACCGATGAGTGTAGGCAATTGAAAGATGAAATTGAGTTCCTCATTCGAAAAGGAAGATTGAACAAATACACTGGAGAAGGAGGGGATAGGAATAATAATGGAAGGAAGAACTTTGAGGATCGTAGGAGGGACCAAGACGATCAGGGGCGAAACCCCCAGCCTAGAGGACCAGTTATAAACACCATTTATGGAGGGCCGAGACCTCGAGGGCCTGTGATAAACACGATCCTTGGAGGTCCAATTGCTGCTGGATTGTCCAAAAATTCCAGAAAGGCATATACTAGAGAGGTTATGCATATTGTTGGAGAAGCCCCGAAGAGGGCCAGGACAGAAGTAACATTGGCTTTTGATGATTCCGACCTAGAGGGTGTGAAGTTTCCCCATGACGACCCGCTGGTCATAACACCAATAATAGGAAATAGCCCGATTAAGAGGGTCCTTGTGGATAATGGTGCTTCTGTGAATATCTTGCTCCACGACACCTTTCTAAGGATGGGGTATAACGACTCCCAGTTGACACCAACCGATATGCCGATATATGGATTTACTGGAGTAGAATATCTTGTGGAAGGGATAATCAAATTGCCAACCACCATAGGTACGGAGCCAAGGCAAGCAACGCAGATGCTGGATTTTGTGGTAGTAAAGGCTAGTTCAACTTATAATGCTATCATGGGGAGAACAGGGATACATGCCTTCAAGGCAGTCCCCTCTTCCTACCATTCAGTCATGAAGTTTCCCACCCGAAACGGGATTGGAGAAGAGAGAGGAGATCAAAAAATGGTTAGAAGCTGTTATGTGGCCTCTTTGAGGGCAGATGGAGTCGGGGGGCAGGTTCTTCCTATTGAAGATATGGATGTTCGAGAAAATGATGAGAATAGAGGAAGGCCAGCAGAAGAATTGGTTTCGGTTCCTTTAGACCCCGAGAATCCTGAGAGGATGACTTTCATTGGAGCCACATTAGAGGAGCCCCTTAGAGGGAAGTTAGTGAAATTTTTGCAAGAAAATAGTGATGTGTTTGCATGGTCAGCAGCTGATATGCCAGGCATAGACCCGGAGTTAATTACTCACAAGCTAAACGTAGATCCAAGCCGGAAGACAGTGAAACAAAAGAAAAGAAATTTTGCCCCGGAAAGACAAGAGGCTATAAAGCAGGAAGTAGAAAAGCTCTTAGAGGCTGGTTTCATTGAGGAGATTCAATTTCCGGAGTGGTTAGCAAACCCTGTAATGGTGAAGAAGGCTAATGGAAAGTGGAGGATGTGTATAGACTTCACTGATCTGAATGATGCATGCCCCAAAGACTGTTTTCCGCTGCCTAGAATTGATACTTTGATTGATGCCACTGCTGGACATGAGATGCTGAGTTTCATGGATGGATTTAGCGGATACAACCAGATCAAAATGTATAAGGATGACATTCCAAAGGTATCATTTATCACTGACTTTGGTGTTTATTGTTATCTTGTTATGGCGTTTGGTCTCAAGAATGCAGGAGCCACCTATCAAAGGTTGGTGAATAGAATTTTTAAGGATCTTATTGGTAAGACTATGGAAGTCTATGTTGATGACATGTTAGTCAAGAGTCTAGTAAAGACTGATCATATAGCCCATTTAAGGGAAGCTTTTGAGGTCCTGAGGTACCACAAGATGATGTTGAATCCTACGAAGTGTGCTTTCGGAGTAGGATCTGGAAAATTCTTGGGACTGATGGTCTCAAAGAGGGGAATTGAGGCTAACCCGGATAAGATAAAGGCGATCCTGGACATGGAACCACCAAAAACTGTTAAGGATGTTCAGAAGCTTACAGGAAGGGTTGCTGCGCTAGGACGATTCATCTCCAAGTCGGGGGACAAGTGTTTGTCATTCTTCAAATCGCTAAAAAGCATCAAAGACTTTGTATGGAGTGAGGAAAACCAGAAGGCATTTGAAGAGTTAAAGAAGTATATGGCCCAGGCCCCATTATTGGCCAAGCCAGTTCTGAGTGAAATTTTATTCTTGTACTTGGCTGTTTCAGAGAGCGCCTTGAGCGCGGTGTTGGTTAAGGAAGAACTGAAAGTCCAGAAACCCGTATACTATGTCAGCAAAATTTTGTATGGTGCTGAGTTGAATTATTCAACTATTGAGAAATTTGCTTTAGCCTTGGTAATGGCTTCAAGAAAGCTGCGTCCTTATTTTCAAGCTCGCCAGATTGAAGTGCTAACAAATCAGCCACTGAGAAATATCATTCACAGTCCCAAGGCAAGTGGGAGACTGATTAAGTGGGCAATAGAGTTGGGAGAGTTTGATCTCAAGTATAAGCCACGTACGGCTATAAAAGCCCAGGCACTAGCTGACTTCGTGTTGGAATGTACCATACCCAACCAAGAAGTCGGGGGGCAGGAAGATACCATACCTCAAGACAAGGGAGTCGACAATGGGGACAGGGAAAAGGATGATAAGGAGAAAGAATATTGGGTTCTCTATTTTGATGGAGCATCAAAAACAAATTCCAGTGGAGCAGGGTTGGTTTTGCAAAGCCCTGATGGGTTCTTAATTGAGTATGCTATGAAGCTAGATTTTCCAACCACAAACAATGAGGCAGAGTATGAAGCCCTGATAGCTGGCCTTGGTCTAGCTGGGACACTTAGAGTCAAAAACTTAAAGGTCTGTGGAGACTCGAAGCTGATCATATCCCAGGTAAAGGGAGAATTTGAGGCAAGGGATGATACGATGGCTAAGTATGTCCGCCTAGTAAGGGCTGTGATGACCCAATTTAATGAATGCCATGTTGAACACATTCCAAGGGAAGAAAATGTTAAGGCAGATGCGCTATCAAAGTTCGCTTCGTCTGAGATTGAAGAAAGTTCAGGAAGTGTGTACTTCCGTGTTTTGAAGACACGAAGCATAGATGTTAAGCTTGTGGCTCCCATAGGCTTGGGGACGTCATGGATTGATCCCATCAAGGCTCACATTCAGACCGGTTGGTTGCCAAGTGATGCAACTGAGGCACGGAAGTTAACTATTCGAGCACTAAGGTACTCCTTGATAGATGGAATTCTGTATAAGAGATCTTTCGTGGTTCCTTACTTGAGGTGTCTCAGGCCCGACGAGGCACGCTTGGCTCTTGAGGAAGTGCATGAAGGTATTTGTGGGCAACACTTGGGGGGCAGGGCCTTGGCTCATAAGATAACCCGTTTAGGCTTCTATTGGCCAGAAATGATGGCTGATGCCAAAGAATATGTGAAGAAGTGTGATCGTTGTCAGAAGCATGCACCAGTTGTTAGACAACCCCCCGAGATGCTGACCTCTATCAACTCGCCTATTCCCTTTGCCATGTGGGGGATGGATATTCTAGGGCCTTTTCCTATGGCCACGGCACAAAGGAAATTTCTGATTGTAGTCATTGATTATTTCACCAAGTGGATCGAAGCCAAACCCTTGGCCAAAATCACTACTAAGCAGGTTGCACAATTCCTGTGGGAAAACATTATGTGCCGATATGGAATTCCCCGTATCCTCGTCACTGACAATGGAACACAATTCAACAATGAGGAATTCAAGAAGTATTGTGAAGAAAATGAAATTGAGTTACGATTCACCTCTGTGGCTCACCCGCAAGCCAATGGGCAGGCAGAGGTAGCAAATCGGATAATCCTGGATGGACTAAAGAAGAGGATCGAGAAGTCAAGAAATAATTGGGTAGATGAGATACTTCCAATATTATGGGCCTACAGGACTACCTGTAGAGTCATGACAGGAGCAACTCCCTTCATGTTGGCATATGGGGCAGAAGCAGTAGTTCCAGTAGAGATATCACATTCCTCTCCAAGGATTCAGGCTTTCAATGTAGAAGAAAATGAGGAAGGGCAGAGGTTAGCCCTGGATTTAATCGATGAAGTGCGAGATAAAGCACATGCAAAGATAGTGGAATATCAGAAAAAGGCTTCATTCTACTACAACCTAAGGGTTAAAGAGAGGTTTTTCAAACAAGGTGACCTAGTCTTGAGAAAAATAGAGGCTTCTGGTGTCGGACAGAAAGGAAAGCTTGCCCCGAATTGGGAAGGGCCGTACAGAGTCAAGAGCGTTCAGGGTAGAGGAACCTACAAGCTGGAAACTATGGAAGGTTTTGAAGTCCCGAGGACCTGGCACGCACAAAACCTGAAGGTTTACTACGTGTAAGATAGGCGAAGTACGATTCTCACTTGTCATTGTGACAAGTAGGTTTAAAAGCACCTTGAAGCTTTGCTTGCGTAGGATTTTATATTCTAGTAGAATTTACATTGTCTAGTTATTGTTGATTAGGGTCGAACCCATGCTGTGTAAGGTTTTGGAAAACCAGACTTCATATTAAAGAGTTTGAAATTATTTCTATCTAAGGATGTTTAAAGTTCAAATGCGTATTAAGATTGTAAAGTTAAAACAGAAAGAAGAAAAGCAACATATGAAATATAACCCCGAAGGGTGACAAGTTTAGATATGAATGAAGTTCAAATAGAAGATATATAAAAAGTTAGGCCTTGGAAGGCTGAGATTCCTCAGAACCACTATCTGAAGTCTCCTCGGAAGTCTCGGTCGTTCCTTCGGACGTCTCGGTTGTCTCCTCCGAAGTCCCTGTAGAAGTTCCCTCTGCAGGAGATGCTGGCTGTTGAGGCATTGCTTTTGGAGGCTCTTCCACCCTGGCCTTCTTAGCGACAGGCTCAAACTCCTCTTCGGAAGAATCTTCCTCCTCTTCGTCCTTGATCATAACAGCAAGCTTCTCAGTAACCCCTCCAAGCTCTGGAACCCGCACAGGGCAAGGAAAGGGAGAATGCTCAAGGACCTCAGGAAACTCATCCTGGATGGCCTCCACAGCAGCATCCCAGCCCTCTTTATAGCTAACTGGGTGAAGAAGGGCATCATGCTCCACCATCAAGTCCTTGAATTCTTGGGTGTCCATCCAGCCATCAAAGGCTTTGTCCTTCTGCGCCTTCAGAATGACATTTTCGGCCCGGGCCGTCTCCAGGTCAGAAGTGGAAGAGGCCAGTTGAGCTTCAAGGGCCTCTATTTTTTGGTTGGCCTCTTCCAACTTCTTGTTGGCATCTTTCAGGCCAACCTTCCAAGCTTTAGCTTGGTGAATTGCCCCCTGGAAATGGGCGTTAGCCTGCAAGAGAAACAGCGAAAGTTCAGAAAAGAAACATTGAAAGATAAGTACGAAGGGCATAAGTAAAGGACGTACCATCGCCAGAGCCTGGGCTCCAAATAGCTCATTCCCCTCTAAGTCCTGTTGAAGGACAAAATCTTGATAGTCCACCGGGGAGATGGAATGCTTAGACCATTCCTTGGACAGCGTCGTGCTGCCCACGATTAAGTCCTTGCCCCGGATCCCCCAGGCAGGTTGAAAATAGGCCCCTGGCCTCTGCTTGGTGCACAAAACTTGGCTGGGGCCTTCCTCGCTTGGCTCCATTGCCTGAAGGAGGAACTCAGGGAAGCGATCACCAAGTCGAGGGTCTTTAAAGACCTTCCCAGCCCTCTTCATCCTGGTTGTCTCCAGGTCCTTAGGCTTAGTAGCCTCCTCAATCTTCTCAGCCACTGCAACAAACAAAGTCAGTTGAAAACCAATGAAATAAAAGTACAGGAAATAAAGGAGGTAAGAAAGGGAACTTACTTTTCTTATTAACGGGCGAAAGGCCGCGTTCTACCAGGACGGTCTCCCGGATAAGGTCCCAACAATGGGAAGTACCGTTGTCTTGCGTAAGGAGGTTGAAACCTCTAGCCTCCTCCTCAGACAAAGTTATGTCATTTGGGCTCCCGTCCACGGCCAGCCCAAAGGATGATCGAAACAGGGAGCCCCAATCTCCACCTTCCCAAATAACAAACAAAAAATCTTTCTTCCACCCCAAGTTATTGTCAGGGATGGACTTCCCATTCACGATATGGGGGATAGTGGGGCGCTGGTTGATAGAAACCCAACCCGGACTTTTATCAGGGCTATTTTTGAACTGAAAAATCTTCCTGAAGACAGCAACAGAAGTGGGGACGTTGTGCTTGGCGTATTGCGACAGATAGCACAGAATCAACCTCCAGGAATTAGGGGGAAGTTGGCAAGGGCTGATGCCCACATCAGCCAATAGCAAAGGAATGAATGGATGAAAAGGGAGTCTAATACCTGCCCTTAGAGTATCCCTATATACGCATAACGCGTCCTTCTTCCACTGACAGGCCCTGTCGGCCGGACCCGCAAGAACCAGCTTAAAAGGCTCCTTGATTTTGAAGCAGCTGCTCAACTTTTCCAGCTCCTTGGGATCCCGTAAAGCACTGATATGATCGGCGCGTCCAGATGTGCATCAGAAAGATACTCGTCCCCTCGAGTGTTGATCATGTCGATTAAGGAAGTATACCTCGATCGAATAGGAAAATCGTTGGACTTTCTAGCCACGTTCATCTTGGCCAAGCGAGTTATTCTTTTGTCAGCCATCTGAAAGTAAAGGGCACGTAAATAGGCTATCTTAAAGTGGCACACAATGGAAAAATAGACACGAAAAGCAAAGGGAGGAATCTTACCTGAAGAAGCGCTCCTGAAAAAGGCTTTGAGCTCCGACTTGCTGTTATTCCTCTGAGAATCTTAGCAGGAAGGTAAAGAAGAAAACTAAGAAATGAGAAAGTGAGGAGTAATAGCCTTTCCTCATTCCTTTATATAAGAGGAAAAGGAAGTTGAAGGGACGAAAAGCCCATTGAAAACAAAAGCCCATAGGAAAAAGCCCAGAAAAAAGAATATTCCAGAATATTCCTAGGAATTCTAGAGCATTCTAAAACAGGGTGTATTAAGCCCAGATCAATAAAAGAGGCCCAATAAGATTTGAAAAGGCCCAATAAGATTTGAAAAGGCCCAATAAAAGAGGCCCAATAAGATTTGGAAAATCCCAATAATAGAGGCTCAGTAAAATTTAATAACGCCCAACAAAAAAGGCCAGGCCCAAATCCAATTAGGATTTGGAAAATACAATACCCTAAATTAAAGCTAAATAAAGAAGGCTAGTGGAAGACCAGGAACCAGGTCGAATTCCAGGTCGTGAATCCTGCCCGAAATCTTTCGAGCAGACACCCGAAAATAACGGGTAAAAAAGACCAGAATCCAGGTCGAATTCCAGGTCGTGAATCCTGCCCAAAATCTTTTGAGCAGACACCCGAAAATAACGGGTAAAAAAGACCAGAATCCAGGTCGAATTCCAGGTCGTGAATCCTGCCCGAAATCTTTCGAGCAGACACCCGAAAATAGATGGAATAACGGGACTGAATTGAGGTCGAAGCTTCGACCAGGAATGAGGTCGAATAAACCAAGCATCTTTCAAAAAATGGGGATTAAAAACCCAGGTCGAAGTTCGACTAGGATCCTGGTCGAATTCCAGGTCGTGGATCCTAGTCGAAATCCTTCGACCAGGAAGCAAGAAAACCAAAGAATTTTCGAACAGGATTCAGGTCGAAATATCGACTAGAATCCTAGTCGAAATCCTAGTCGATAGGCTCATGACAAGAAGCTAAAAAAAAGGTGGAATTTTCGACCTAGATCCAGGTCGAATTTTCGACTAGGATCCTGGTCGAATTCCAGGTCCTAGATCCAGGTCGAAATTTCGACTAGGATCCTGGTCGAATTCCAGGTCGTGGATCCTAGTCGAATTCCTTCGACCAGGATGGCAAGGCTGACCCCTATTTTCGACTAGGATCCAGGTCGAAATTTTGACTAGGATCCTGGTCGAAAAAGGGCTGGAAATCTGAAAATTCCAGAAAATTAGGGAAAATTAGGGAAAAATCCCAGAAAATTAGGGAAAATCCCAGAAAATTAGGGAAAAATCCCGGAAATTAGGGAAAGTCCCAGGAAATTAGGGAAAAATCCCAGAAAATTAGGGAAAATCCCAGAAAATTAGGGAAAAATTCCAGAAAATTAGGGAAAATCCCAGAAAATTAGGGAAAAATCCATAAAATAAGGGAAAAATCCCGGAAATAAGAGAAAAATTCCTGGAAATTAAGATAATTCCTGAATAAAAGGAAAAATTCATTGTAAATGTGTAGGTCGCTCCACACTTTACGGAAAAATGAAACCCTGTAAGGGAACGAATAGACTTAACTTCTGCGAAACCTAATCAATGTTTCCCAAAAGTTGGGGGGCAAATGATAAGGATAAATAAATTATGATTGTATAATTAAATACTGCATTAATTGTACAAGCTGTGGGCTGCTAGGCCCAATAAAAAGATATATGATACTCAGACCAGAAAGGTTAAGCCTGATGGACCAAATCAGGCCTGATGGAATAAAAAAGGCCCAAAAGCCCTGATTATTAATTAATTTCGTAATTAATTAATAAGGGAAAAATCAGATGTTGAGAAGAGTCCCGATAAGGATATAAATCCTTAGAGATTAGCCTCAAGGGGACCTAAAAGGATAAGGAATCAGTTTCCTACTATCTAGGACTCCAAAGTCCATTCTAATTATGAGACTTGCCCACCAAGTCTCCTATACCAAGTCCAATTCAAGGACTCCCAACATCTATATAAGGGGTCTCACCCCCACCAATCAGAACTACGTTTTTTGGCTTGATTCTCTAATTCACAGAGATACGTAGGCATCTCGTAAAGGCAGATCGAGCCACGAAACACGAGAGCAGCCATTAAAGGCCTTGAGCTCCCGAATCTTAGTAATAAATACAGCAAATAATAACCTTAGTTTTTTTTATCCATAACACTATACATGCTTCCCCTTAATTTCACCATTCTTGAATTTGCAATATTGAATGGTATGTCCCATTTTATTGCAATAAGAACATTTATAAGATGGTGATTTGGGTGAAGTCTTTATTGGTGATACAAATCTCCGAGTATTTCCTTTAGGAGGAGAATTCTTATTATATCCCAAACCTTCATGATTATATGAGGTTTATGTATGCACCATTTGATCCAACTTCTTATTGCCTTTTGTAAATCTTTGAATGACTTCTTCAAGATTTTCATTTTCTTTCTTTAAGGCATCAATCTTGTTGTTAAGAATTATTTCTTGATCCTTAACTTGAGCTATGAGTTTATAATTTTCTTCTTTTAACCTTAGAGCTTCATCTTTAAGCTCATTGGTTTTTAATGGCTCATTTTCTTTATTAAGATTGTCTTTATAAGATGTTTCTTTATCTTGAGCATTTGATTCATTTAGAATCTTTAAGTTCAATAGATCAACATGAAGTTTACAAATATTATCATTCAATTATATCTTCACATGTTCCATCTCTTCGTCTTTGAGAATTAATGATATATTCTCCATTTCAAGATTGAGTATATTTTCTTGAAGTTTATTTGCCTCAATCTTGATGAGATGGTTTTGATCTTTTAGAGATGTAATCTCATTCTCATCTTTGACTTTTGAGTCCATCATCCGAGTATATTCTTTATTTTGAGTATGAAGAATTTCCTCAATTTTCATCTTCTCAGACCATAATAAGTGAAACCTTTGTTCAACATCTTTATATTTATTCTTATAACTTACTACAAGTTCAATTAAATCATGCTTATAAAAAAAAAGAGATAAATTAGATTCATCTAATAAAGATTTAATTGAGACATAGTTAGATGTTACCTCTGGATTTGAAGAGGAGATTTCTGTTGAGGTGGTTTCATCTCCGAGAGCCATTAAGCATAAATTTACCACTTCTTCAATAGATTTCGGAGCTTCTTCATCTTCACTTAGATCCCAACCATTTTCATCCACTAGACTTCGTCCCTTTGAAAGTTTCGGATATTCTCTTTTATAATGACCGGGTTGTTTACACTCGAAACACACATATTATGTTTCTTCCGGGGATGGATCTTTAGGTTTTGGAGGAGTGTAAATAGGATGATTTGTAGAGGTATTGACATTACTATAGGTATTTATATTTTGATTGCCTTTGCCTTTATTGTAGCTCGTTGACGGATAATTACTCTTATAGCTGGAAGAATAATTTTGAGAGTAATTTGGCCTTCCGTTAGAGTTAAAAACTCTTTGTTGATTATTTGATTTTAGGAAGCCTTTTTCGTATCTTTGAGCTTTGCTTTGAAGCACACGACAAAGTTGTCTCGTGAGTAGAGCAATTTCACTCTCATCGAGATTTTGGAGTTCCTCATTTAACTCCTCGTCGTTTTCATCTTCATCAATTAATATGGCCTTTAGAGCCATATTTTTCTTTTTATCCTCCACTTTTGGAGCAACCTTTTCCGGAATATTATCTTCTTCGTAAGTACGAAGATTTCCGAATAGGTTATCAATCTTATACTCATTTAAGTTATGCATCTCTTTTATAGTAGTGACTTTAACCTTCCAACTAGGAGGTAGAGATTTGAGCACTCTTCTATTCTTTTCATTTTGAGTATAATTCTTTCCAAGTTGAGATAACTCATCGATAATACGAGTAAATATTGTTTCCATATCGATGATTTTTTTTCCTTCTTGGAGTTCAAAGTTCTCGTATTATTGGATCAATGTATCTATTCGAGAATCTTTTATATCAGTGGTTCTTTCATAGGTTACCACTAATTTGTTCCACATTTCTTGTGTCGACTTGCAATTATTTACTCTTTTTTATTCTTTTTATGCAAGTGCACTTGTGAGTACCATTTCCACCTTTGCGGCTATATTCATTGTGGCTTCTTCCTCTAAGTTGTATTCACTAACCTTCTTTTCGATGATGATGTCATCGATAGTTTTGGTAGGAATGCGAACACCGTCTTCGATAGCCATCCAAACTTTGACTCCTTGAGATCTAGCATAAATGTGAAACCTCGTGTTCCATGTTGCAAAGTTGGTGCCATCAAATAGAGGAGGTCGTGAGCTAGATAGACCTTCACCACATCCAACGGGATTAATATACGCCATTCCGGATCACTTTTTGTTGTACCTGTAAATCTGCAAATCACTTAACAAACGCGTTAAAAAGCACTGCTCTGATACCAATTGTAAGGTCCCGTAAGAGGGCAAGTTTAAGATAGAAGGGGGGTTGAATAGCTTAATTTCCAATTAAGAAATTGTTATGGCATTTCAAAATAATTTATCACCTTTTAAAACTTTACCGAGTGGTTATGCAGTTTATATGTGCGAAAAATAAAGTGCAAGGAAAGAAAATACCACATGGTGATTTTATCCTAGTTCGCGATGGTGTAACCTCTAATAGATTCGCTCACCCCTACTCCAGTCCCCGAGCTCCTCTCCCGGACTCGGGATTTTCCCTTATAATAAACTCGCTCCTTTAGTAGGCGGAGAAGCCTTTACACCCTTACAACTATTTGTCTTGGTGCGTAGCACAAGGGTCACCACCTCAAAATAAATATAATACCTACACAACTATCTTAGATAATAACTCCCCACTATTTCTTCAAAGTTGTTTTAGAGCCTTTGTATGGATTTGGCTTCCTTAGCTTTTGTCGGTCATGGATCTTAGGGATCCGGTCTTGGGTCTTTCCTCTTCTTCACAGTGCGAAGACTACTAACTCCCTGTTAGTACTCTAGGACTTGGGTCTTAGAACAAGAATCACCTCACGTCACTTCACCTCACTACAAAACTAATAAGACAATCCACGAAATAAACCAAATATAAAAAAGATGGTTTGAACTAGTATGTTACTGTACTAGCCCACAAATAGTATAATATTCAAATAAGAATACTAAATCTAAATAAGAATACTTGACTTAAAATAATAAATAGTAGTCCAAGTATTTTTCTGATTACTCTTTTATAGATTAAATAGATAGGCGGGGTAATATGAAAAGTCATTTTATATTAAGCACTTATGGCTTATGACTTCTTTAGTATTATTCTTCTTTCGATTATATATTTATAGATCGAAGAATACTTTAATTACAACCTCGGAGTTGTAATTTTACCTTTAAGTATATCAACTTAAGATTTTAAGGTATACTTGTATATTGACGATTATAAGGTCAAAGTATACTCTTTTAACTTCAAGCATGTTTATAAGATTTATGAGTCTTATCCAAGATCCAAATAAGTTAAGTGCAAGTAATGGGCTTAAGATTGTGTGTTCGAAGTTTGGATGAATAATTACGAGTATTTTATAGATATCGTAGTATAACCCCACGGAACACTGAAAGATGTTAGAAGGGGCTTATACGATATGACTCGTAATTTTTTATATACACGATATGTGTTAGCCAAGATTCAATTAACACTGCACCATAAATGGCCTACAACAACACCAAGAAAATGTTACAACAGGCCCAAAAAAGTGTTACCACAGCCAGAAAAAGGCCTAAGGTAACATAAAAATTAAGTTGCTTTTTTTCGAGTTACCTTTGGCCCCTAAGGTAACATTACTTTTGCCCTGGTGTAACATTCACTTTTGTGTTACAATAGCCGTCAAAGGTAACATTAATCTATGTCTATAGTATCACAATATGTATGTTACCTTTGAACTCAGAATTTTCAAAAAAAATGGGGCCCACCAGTGGGGCCCACAGTGGTGACGTGGCATGTAGGTTCCGCAGTGGTGACGTGGCATGTGGGTCCCACAGTGCTAGCATCAAATTTATACCTGGGGTAACACTTTGAACAACCTACTCTAATACTTTATGAAGCTACTATAACAATTTACCATGAAGAAAAATGAAAAACTAATATTATAAAGTGTAAAATCGACTGCAAAATTTGAAAATATATTACATTAATCTAATACATTCCAAATTTCATAACCTCAACTACATTCATAACTAGTTTACAATCTACATAAATCACAATAAATTTAACCAATACAACCAACTAATCTACATCCCAAAACTTAATCCACTTCCTGCTAGTAGCTGCCGAGAACTTGACACGTATGCATTCATCAACAAATATATAGTTGTTACAGCTGAAATGAGAAAGAAATAAAGGTTAGGTCATACAATACCCTATATATACCCCATGCAAAAGTATTGTACTTCTATATTCTATAACAACTACTATTTTACATACATGATGCATATATACATACAACAATGCCTGCGAACTCAATGATGCCAATGTATCTCTCCATCTAGCTAGCATTTTTTGCTGCATCAACATGAACAACAGGCACACTCAGAATTTTATGTTTGGCCATTAACTGGACAGCTTTAGCAACACTAGTGCCATAATTGATCAGGTTTAAGGTTGCTATATATAAGTATACATTAAATAATGCATACTATGCATATTAAATTTGAGTCCAAACTTCTGGACTTAAACACATATATATAAGTAAAATTTGAACATTTTATCACTATACCAGTTCACTTACAAGGTATTAAAATGGACCGCAACAAGTCTACCATTATTATTTAGTTTGGCAAAAATATACATATTTATACCAGTTGAAGTTGTAATTACAGTCTAGAAGTGTACAAGAATAACCATAAGTATCGCAAATATATATATCAACGGGGGCTAACAAGAAAAAGGACATGATGGTCATGTAAAATACGGAACCACAGAAAACCTACCGTGCAAGGAGGTTTTCCCCTATTAGGCATCAGTTTGCAATTCATGTGCAATTGTGTCATTGGCAGGAAGCACTAACGGGAAAATGGAAGTTAAAACTTAAATTACATTTATTGAGCCCCATTGGTAGAACTGTAAAAGTAAGCTTACTCTTTTGACTCTCTATCAGAATGAATTACTTTAACAATGAACCAATCATCTTTATCTGCATCCTCTAGCCTGACCCTAGTTGCTACCTGAAACAATATACTCAACTGCTTCAAACAGAAATAAATTAGGATTTCGGCTAAAGATTGTAGTAATAGTCTCTGTGTTGTAAAGTAAACAAACCATACAATAATAGTGATACAGTACACTGTGTGATATTACAGACATATCTACGCTAGATTACACAAGGCAATGCATACCTGTTCACCCTTTAAACATGCAAGGGCATCCAGGTGGTTCCGCATCGAAGGGGAAACTCTTGATATATCTTAATCTCCCTTTATTCTTTTCTTTTTTTACTCGTTACCTTCTGCAGTGGAACTAGACCCAAAAAACTTTATACAATCAAAACTCTTTAATAATATACATTAGAAACATAATCAGCCTCACATGATATATCTTTAATTAAAACAAGTACTTAAACAAGAAATTTAAGAAGAATAGAAGGGTTTAACATTTCATGTTCTTTACAGTATATGTTTACGAGTAACTAGGACAGACAACAGTTTATAAAAGAAAATAGCTATAAGTAGATTTTTTTTAAAAAAGGAATATGCTGATCACAAACATCTTACCACCAAACCAAGCAACCATCCTCATATATACACATATATTATTAGTCTACAAGACAACATCCAATTAATAACATTCTATAACTTATATAACCCATCTACTCTTCTTCGTTGTTGCCCTGGAGGTTCAGAGGGTAGCAGAGTATCCATCAGATAGCCATGTTGAAATAATAACAAAAATGAATTATTCTCTATTTGTTATATCTATAGATTAATTAAACCTGCATCTGCTATCTCGTAAGATTCATAACATACACATTCTACCAACTCTAAGTTTACATCACCTTTCAGTTATTAAATTTTTTTGATAGAGCTGGACAAAATCAGGCTAATGGACAATTACAGTTTCAATCTATGGTCTATCAAATTAATCAGAGCATCTCCCATGGTTGGCACCCTTCAGGATGCCAACTTTGGTGGCAAACAATCAAATACAATAATATTTCATTGCAAAAGAAAACTTGTAACTTACAATCCACAGAAGTTACGTATGAAGTTGAGCTTGGAATCTCTTCATGTTGTGTATGCACAACTGCAAGCCTGTCACCGGGAATTAACGCATAGTTCCCTATATGACTGTTGTACTCATTAATTTGTGGTGCAGAGTTGCCGACCACGTAAATATGGCCACAATCATAGTAGGATATAATCAGATTGTATATAATCAGAGTTAAGAAGTTTAAGTAATATTCATTAATCATGGAAGAAGTATTAACTACACATATATAGCTGAAGAAAGGGTTGGATCACAACAAATTTAATCCTTAGATATTAATACTATGAACTCTGTTTCTGGAGAAATTACCAACACTTTAGGAAATAACTAGAAATTTGTAGCTCCAAATGTGCAGAATGAACTCATGTATGCAGTGTCCTTCTCCTTGAATTTCTCAGTAAGTCCCTGCAAGAGATACTGATTCATCAGACACATGCCAATATCTTAGTCCAATATTTACGGACAATACAATGTCAATCTTAGTTTTCACACTCCAAGTCGCAACATGTGTTATACCAAAAATATATTAGTCAAAGTCTGGAGTCTACAGGTAATTCAATAATTCCCTACGAACTCAACAATTACTGTCTATAGCTAACTAACCACAATATACACAGTGCGGAAAAAATAAAATTCAGAAAACCATAATGTTTAAAAAGAAGCTATACCTTCACAGTGAGACAGCACCTGTAATCAAAACAACCAAAAAACAAAAGAGGAAACAAAATAAAATGTTAGAAAGTTAGATTTAGTTCGAAGAAACTCCAACTTTTATAAAAGTAGAGCAAGAACTGGTGATATCGATTCATACTCGATGAAGTTGTCATATTCAATAGCCTTGTTCCTTCCACCAGTCTTGTCAAACTTGGACACCAGCAAGTCCAGAGGTGACACCACAAATCCAAGGCTCACCAGCGCCTCTCTCAGCTCAGAAGCATCAATTTTACCACTAATATCCCCATCATTCTTCTCAAAGAACTCCTAAACACATGAATACAAGTCATATCCATTACATTCACCAAATCACATATCTAGTATACCTAAATCCAACAATTCTAGTACAACAACAACAACAAAATCAGAGAGAGGGAGAAAGAGGTAATATATACATATACACAAAATGAGAGAGAGATTTAGTACCCCAATTCCAATTCCAATTAAAAACCCCCAATTCCAATTCCAATTAAAAGGAGAACCGCATGATTTAAACCCCAATTCCAATTAAAACCCCTTATTCCAATTAAAAACCCTAGCTCGAATTAAGCTAATCTAGTTCAATTGAAAGCTGAGAGAGAGAGAGAGAGAGAGATAGAGAGAGCGACTGAGAGATGGGCTGAGAGAGTTGTTTTGTGATTGAAAATTTGAACTTTGTCTGAATACCCGGGTTTTCCAAAATATTGCCGCTTCTACGAAAACTTTGAAAGCCCGCCTGCTTGAGCCAAACGAGAGTCCAAAAAACTGCCCTTATTTTCACTTATTAGTTTTTAATAAACTTTAATGTTTAAATAGTGTTAAATTTTTTATTAATAAAAAATTATCAGATACTAATTAGTAAAGTTTACATAATTAATAATAATAAAAATATTTTATCAATCTTTTAATATTAATATTATTGCTTAATTATATTATCAATAATGATTAATTTTCAAGTCAAATAATTATATATATTTAGTTATTTGTAAAATATTACTTTTTTATCCATTAACACCCTATTGTAACATAAGTTTCCACATGTTACCATATGTAACACTTTGAAACTATAGTAACATGTTACAAAAGCTATGGTAACATCAAAAATACTACGTTGCGGTAGGTTAAGATGAGCATACCTAATGTAACATAATTTTGTAACACCCATGATTAAACCATTGCGATAGGACATCTATGGTGTAGTGTAAATAGCGTGAAATTAATTGGCTAACTCGTGGATTTGATTCATCCTTAATTTTAACGAATCATTACGAAGTGTTAATAGATCGAGTTGTAATCCCCCGGAACACTAAAGATGTTAAAAGGGATTAAAACTACGCTTCATAATAATTTATGTGCACGAAATTTGTTAGCCAAGATCCAATTAAATAAAGTGCAAGTAATTGGCTAACTCTTGAACTTAATCCGTTTTGATATTTGACAAATTACAAAGTGTTTATAGATCGAGTTATAATCCCCTGGAAAACTAGAGATGTTAGAAGGGATTAAAACTTTACTTCGTAATATTTTATGTGCACGAATAATTGTTAGCCAAGGTCCAATAATAAAAATAATTGGCTAACTCGTGAACTTGGGTCAAATATAATCTTTCCTTTGGAGATAAATTACTTTTGTTTATAGATCTTCTTCTTGAGATGATTTATGTGAAGATCAAGTACTTATTCGAATTCCGAGTTCGAATCTTAGTTCTCTTGAGAACTTTGTTTATAAGAGATCTTGTATTAGAGCTTAAGATGAAGTATAGAAATTAAGTAAAAAGCTCAAATAAAAAGAACTCAAATAAGAATCTAAAAGTTACCACTTTTGAAGAACGGTCGGAAAAGTTCGCCGGAGGTTCGGCCGGATTTTGGCACTTTGGTCGAACTTGAGCAGCCCTTCGGGAGGCCGGGAAGTGGTAGTGGATGAGCTCACTTGGTGGGATAAAGCTTGGTTGGCTGAAGCTAAGCTTGGGTTTCAAAAACCTTGTATATATGTAAGTATAGAGAAGAGAGAGAAGGTTTTTGATAAGAAGTGTGTGTATAGAATTTGAAAGAGATGCAGAGAAGCACTTCTTGAAAAAATCCCAGCAACATTTTAGCTCTATAGCTTGAAGAAAATGGGTTGGGGTGGGGGTTTGTTTATAGGAGAAGTTGGGTGGATTGAATGGTGGAGATTTGAGGAAAATGGATGGTGGATGGTGTATGTCACTTGGATTGTTGACTTGGTAAGTAGGTTGTGTTTCTTTGACATAGCCATATAAGACAAACAACTTTATGGATTCAAAATCTCAGCTGAGATATTTGAATATATATATATATATATATTCTTTTAATCACTAAATTAAGGATTAAACACCATTAATTATGACCACCTTAAACTCCTAAATAAATACCATAAAAATTATGATAAATACTTAAATAATATAAAATGATGTTATGCAAGTTTTGGTCAACTTTAATTGATGGTAAGTAGGTCAAACGTGGTCAACTGTGGGACCAACTGCCTCGATTTTTGTGCCCAGACAAAAATTCTCTGAATGCTACGAAATTTTTACCATAGTTAGAAAATACCATTAAAATGATCCATTAAACATTTCAAGTCATTCTAGAATGTGGAAGTATTTTAGCTAAAAATAAAACTGTTATGTTAGCCTTTCTTCCGAGTGAAAATATCATTGGTCTTGAAATAAAGGAGATGGATCTTTTGACCAAAGTTTTGACTTGAATAAATATATAAAATACATTTCCTAATATATAAAATATATTTGGATTATAGTAAATATGTTTGAGTATTTTTGAATAATTTTCTCCGAGAAATGTTGATTTTACTAAACGAGAGAAAATTACTGTAAGTATACATAAATGAGTTGCAGAACTTGATATTAATATTCCAACATGAATATTAATACTCTTTGAATAAAAACTCTTTTGATATATGTATAGATATATTTTAGAGTGAAGAGTTAAATATTTTTGATATAGCACGAGACTTCTAAAAAATATTTCTGATATATTCCTTATTCGAGCTTATTGCCATATTCCTGTTGCAACACAGATCTAAGAAATATCATATCTTGATGTTTCTTCTTTGATCATATTGAATTAGAGATATATTCCATAAAGATATAGTTTTGATATTTTGCAAAACTAGAATATCTCTATTATATGTTTAAGAAAAATGATTTTGCTAGTTTGACTTTTTGACTTTGATTTGGATCAATTAAATTCATGTCCTAATGGAGAGGATCTACATGTTCTTAATTTTATGTTTAATCGTACAAATACCAAAATAAAAATTATATCGAAAATATCATTTCACATACTATCCCTATTAAGGGTGAAATGCCAACCTTTATGCATTCCCCTAGGATTCATCTCAAGTTATCGAGGTTCTATCCTTAATTCTACCTTTAAAAAGGTACATGCATCCTTCCATGGATAAATCAAGTCATATACCCTTGATAGATTATCTTATTCAATAATTCCCACCTCGATAGTCTATACCTAATTTCACAATAGCAACCTTATTCGAACTGAGGTCGATCGAGATGGCCTTCAAAAGATAACAACGGTTATCCGTTTTTCTTGCCTGATTTAATAATGATAACAAGGATGTTCTGGAAGATATTGGTCATGTTCAACGTGAACTTCTTTTTACTAAATCCTCATTTACTTTTGTTGTTTATCTCAACAGTCATCTCAATGTTGAGATATCTTCTATACGTGGTGTCTCATCAGTTCATCTGTGTTTCCTTATTAATCCATCGGTCTATCTCAAAGTTTCATCGAATACTCTCAACTTAAAGGGGATTAATTATACATATCGCTTACGCCTTCAACCTTGAATTTATCTCATGATCAGTCACCATCGCGCTGATGATGACACACTTCTCTATATTTATTACAAGGGTTTCTTAGGGTTTCCCATACCTACTCCCTTATCACTTCTCAACTCTATTTCCTTTATATCCCTTTATCCTCTTTCCCCTTTCAGTCTTTTATTTTCTTTCTATTACAACCATTTCATGAACCAACAAAAAAAAGCATTGATTTCAAACATCCCGTCATTCTGGATTCATGTCCTTCAGATGAACCTTGACGACTTTCACAACCTAGATTCATGATTCATCATACTTGTCTGCCCCTGGCCTGGTTTTAAAACTTCTACACTATCTCTCTATCTTCCTTAGCCTTCCACCAACGGGTGGCCTCTCTCTTAGGAAGGTTAGTGGTAAAACAGTCATTTGCGCTTCGTCAATCATTTAGAATCTCAAATGATTCCTCTATTTCCTTTAACCAGGCTCTTGCCTCGACTGGGTCTGCTTGTTTCTTGAAACTCTGAGAGCTTAGCGACTTAAGGGTCCTGCAATAATTTCCCACCTCATTGTTTCCTCAGGGTGGTGGTTGGGGGTAAAAGTATAAGTTTTGTTTAGGCAGGTCCATGAATTTCCCCTTAGGAGTACCGTCATGATTTTCCCTATCTTGCTCAACTTCTGTTTTCTCAGTATGAAATGTTTCATCCTTCTCCCATAATCGGGGTTATCTTATACGTTAGAGTCCTTGTTTTCCACTTCATTATGTTATGGGTTCCTTCTTTCTTGATGGCGACCTCCCTAACTATTACATTCAGGGTTTGTCTTAAATCTTATTCCTCGAACTATGGTTTTAATCTAAGATCCCGTCCTTAAGCTCTTGAACGTTTGGAACCCAAATTCTGTAGGAATACCTCATTATTCCCTTATCATCTTTCTCGATATTAATCTCTTCTCCCGTCATTGGATCTCTGCCTTCATTCATCACTTTTCTTGGCATAATCTGATCTTTTCAAATAATTCGGGTTGTATTGCAATCTCAAACAGCTTTTCGGTACCGGCTCCGGTTACCTTCACTTCTATTTCTATTTTTCCAAAATCTCTTATCAACTCTTCCGAAGAAATTATCATCTTGAGTCTCTCCTTTCTACTAAGGGCGTCAGCTACCATATTGACTTTTCCTGGATGATAAAGAATCTTATAATCATAATCCTTGATTAACTCTAACCACCTCCTCTAGCGCATATTGAGCTCTTACTGCGTGGAAATGTACTTGAGCTCTTATGGTTTGTATAAATCTCGCACTTCTATCCATACAAGTAGTGCCTCCAATCTTTAGGGCAAAACTATTGTCGTGAGCCCAAGATCATGGGTGGGATATCGAATTTTGTATTCCCTTAATTGTCTTGATACGTACGCGATTACCTTGCCATGCTGTATAAAAACGCACCCTAATTCCTTATCCGAAGCGTCAATACAAATCACAAAATCTCCTTTTCCATTCGGCAACGGCAACATAGGGGCCATTACCAATCTTTGCTTCAGTTCTTGAAAGTTGTTCTCGCATTTCTCTGTCCATTCGACTTCTCAGTCTTACGATTAAGCCGCGTTAAAGGGCTACTATCTTTGCAAACTTGAACGAACCTCCGGTAGTAACCGACCAATCCTACCTCTGGTAGTCGCCCTGGCCATGGTCATAAATTCCTTGGTGGTCCTTTCTTCATTCTTGTCAGGATCCCTCACATGATCCTTCTCAGCAACAATCCCTTTTGGGATAACATCCTTAATTGCTACATCTTTAATATGAACATCATATGGTCCCTCGTTAGGACGCTCTATCGGATCCACAATCTGATCTCCAATAAGTAATAAAACATCATCGTGTTGTTGCTCCTCAACCTCAGGGTTTGGAGTCCCGCTACCATATATGATAACGAACTATGCTTCTATCACGATATTTATAAGGGTTCCTATAAGGGTTTTAACTGTCAGTACTATGTTAGGTAGTCTGACTATGAACTTGGCAAGAGTTCTTATTATCTTAGTGAACTTCTTATCTTAACGTCGCATCATCTCTGAGGTTTATAACGCTTCGCTCTGATACCATTTCTGTAACACCCCAAATCCGGGGTCGGGGATCCGGGTTGTTACGAGTTCAATTTCCCTTAATAACACCTAATCTTAATAAATAACCAACTACTGCATACTGTGACCCCATAATATACACACACACACCAAAAGTTATAGTCTCAGAGATGAATACCAAAAATACACAAGTCATTTTATTTCACAATTATAAGTCATTACATCTCAAAAGGGTTTCTAAATAAATTTACATATTCTTTGTCATTATTACAATTCATAAATATACATAAGTCTGGTACATCAACAGTTGAAAATCTAGCCTATTAGTAGATCCTACCTCAGCTACAGCGGCATCAACAGATACAGGAAACTGCAGAACGTTTCCTAACCAATTACAAATTGGGAGCTTGGTCTTGTTCATCTCGTCTATCTGTTGTTGTATGATGAAAGAAGAAAGCAAGGGTGAGCAACAAGCCCACTGAAAAAATATATATAATAATTAACAATATATGAGCATTCGCAGAGTACTCATAATGGTCTTGGTCAAGAAGAAATGAACCAAGTTGATAACTTAATGCGACCAAATCACAAAATATTCAGTATATATGTATATATACTTTTCAAAATCTTGGAAATCCTCTTCCATGCATAATATACATAGAGTTCCAGTTTATAACTGTATAAAAATAACGTTTCCAGGTGATCTCATATATCTAAACTTGTCTCAACGTTTTTCTGAAAATCTTTGTCATGCATAAGATAATCATTAACTAGATATAAGTTGAAAAGATGAAGTTACAAGATACTCCAATATACTTATATCTTTTCCAAATACTACTTGAACTACCACCGTTCAAGTTATAATCAATTTCAAAAGTTAATCACACAGATGAGACTATAAGATAAGACTTGAATAGATTCAATCTTTGAAATATCATTTGAAAGAAATGAAGTTATGAGATACTTCATTAAGTCCCGATATATATATATACACCTATAAATATATATATCTCTCATACACTCCATGAAAACCTCTGTTATGAAAGTTATAAATAGAGTTTTAATATCCAATGAATTGGGAAAGAAGAAAGCTTTGGCATAAACCCGATATCTTGCTGATCAGGAAAAAATACCAATTAAGTAACCTTTTCTACTAGTAGATGGATGAATCCCCCACCGGTCATCACCCTGGCTGCATTAGGGCCTTATGTTGGACCGCCACCTGGCCTCTTATGCGTTGATGGACTGCCACCCAGCCACTTACACTTTGATAGACCGTACCCCGGCCTATCGCTTATGCCGACTCAATTAGATGGAATTACTTCCCGAACGTTGGGCAAGTAATCAAATTCTTTTATCAAAACCGCAACTTCGTTGCGAATATTTAAATCCCCTTCGAAAGGAAGATCTTAAATTTGAAAACGAGTTTTGGGATCCGCTCTAACTTTTAAAATCATTTTAAAGACTGGAAAACATTTTAAAGAATGTTTAGAGTAATGATGATTTAATAAAGTAAATCAGTCCCGATATATTAGAAAATATTTGAATATTATTATTTAAATAATATTACTATAAAGGATTATCTTTATAAAATAATTGAAGTAGAAGTTTCAAAACTCATACTTGAAACGAATAATAAATAATAAAAGATATACTTATACGAAAGTACGATCCTTATTTGAATAATCGAAAACAAGTTTGATTATTATTCAAAACCATCGAATATACCTTATTCGACTAATAGTTATAGAAAACTATATATATATATAAATATACATATATTATACTCGGGAACATCGCCTCCTGGTTTAGAAAAATGTTCACCTTTGGGTCCCCTATACTAAGGGTATACGTAACTACTACTTATCTCTAGCATACGTATTATGCAGTTTATAAGCATTTGAATTGGTAATAGAATATCAAGATTTCACAACATGCATATATATACCATATCAACATGCTCCAATATATCGCAAGATTTGTTAATAACAGTCATGCACCTATCTCAAGATAATGCATCAATATATTTACATCACAACAACAGTATAACGGGTAGAAAACTTGCCTGAGTGTTCCGGGATAGACTTAAGCTTAGAGTGGGTCCGGTAACCTATGAAAAACAACATAATCCGGAATTAGACCACGGTCGCTTAAGAAACTAGTCAAAACTCACTCATACCCTAACGGTTGCTTATACGCTTAACGGTTTGCGTTAATCGCTTGCGTACCCTTAGCTCCACCAATTTTAATATATTAACCGTTAAGAATTTTAGGCGACTCTTTCACGGAAACTCTACCAACTAACCAATTAACCTTACATAATTGTTTCGTACTCCAATTAGTCATTTAAGGGCTTTAATCAAGGTTTCAAAATAAGGCGAGGGGCAACGGTTCATTCGCAAAACACCGTTACATAAAACGGTCGTTTTTCCTAAACCGTACATCGGATCTAAACAAACCACATATCAAAATAAAGCTTACGACACGATCTAGCTAAATCTGACAAAGTTATAGATTAGACAGTTAGCTCTCTCTCCCGAACACTAGGAACAAGCAGTTGTATGAAAATGGGCATTACGACGGCTATGTTTACGCGATTACCAAAGTTTAATTACACTACTCCAATCAACCACAAATCAACTCACAACCACCAATAAAACCAAAATTCATCCAAACCTTACTACATCAGTCCATAACCTCATGATTTTCCCAACTCATTCAATCACAACAAGAGCTACTAACTATATTTAAGGTTCATTAACCAATAACCAAGATTTATAACTCAAAATCATTACAAATCCATCCCAACCCTAAACATACAAGAATCATGCTGCTCATGAACTATATTATTCAAAACCACTCCTAAATACTCAAAGTAAAGCTTAGTTTATGAGGTTTTACCTTCCTTGGTGAGTAGAAGTAACTAAGAAGCTTGGAATAGCCCTTGAAAAAGATTGTGAAGGAATTGGGAGCTTAAAATCCTAGGATAGACATAACTAATCATAAGGAACCTTGGATAATTACCTTATAATTTAACAAAACTTGGATCTTGAATTTTTGGATTTTCTTCTTTCTAAAAAAAAGAAAAGCCGAGACCTTCTCTTCTTGGAAGCAAAGTCAACTTTTTAATTTTGTGTTATGATATTTTGCTTGGTTGATTTCCTTTTTGGCTTGGAAATTTTTGATCTTTTACCATGGTAACTTTTACTTGGCCAAGAATCATCCAACAAAACACTTCTTCTTGTCAAGCTTATGTCACCATGCTTGTGTCATCTTGTAAACACATGTCTTCTCCTTGTTGGTATGATGACATCATCATCCACTAACCTCTTTGATTAACCCTTAATTACTTGGCTAATGACCACTTACCTGTTGTACGGTTCGCTTAACTTTCGTTCTCGTTTGTCGTTTGAGGGATCATATCCGAGATCTTATTACTTGGGTTCCCCTAAACCTTTCTCAATATTTTATATTCCTTTTATGATCCTCTCCTATAATCCTTGAATTTAAATCCTTTTAATCATGTTACCTTATACTCAATTCTTTCGGTATCTGGTGGATTTTCGGGAAAAATCAAAGTGTCCGGATTTGAATTCTAACGACCTTTACATACACTCATTTACTTTATGGAATACTAATACGATCTTAGAATTTTCATAACAGTACTCCTATATAGCGTGGTCTGATAATTTTTCTTAATCAGCATAGTCAGTAAAAGTTACTATTCATCAGGGTTTCAAAAATTTCCAAAAATTGGGGTTATTACATTGGTTGCTCCAAAATTGTTTTTGAATTTGAGCATGGCAAACCTTCTTGATAGGAAAGCTAGATGTTCATCTATATCCTCCATTTCATCTTGGCTAAGATGGTCTTCATGTTCAGCTACTAACCACTTTCCTTTGCCTTCACAAACCCTTGAGTTTGGTGCAGATTCAACAGCTTCAACCTTCATCTCTTTCACTCTCTCTTGTTCAGCTACCAAAGGTACATATCCTCCCTTATCTATTCATTTCTCTATTTTTTCATCTCGGTCCATTTCAAGCTCATAAGTCTTCATAATGCCATATAGTCTCTCCAAAGTAAATTCTTGTAATCTTGAGAATTTCTGAGAGAAACAGTCATAGACTTCCATTCTTTTGGTAGAGATCTAAGGAACTTCAAGTTTGAATCTTTTGTTTGATGAACTCTTCCATGCATTTTTAGTGTATTTAGTAGTTTTTTAAATCTACTAAATATGTCACTTAAAGATTCACTGTCTTCACAATGAAAGTGCTCAGACTACTGGATTAGTAGTTACATTTGTTTTCCCTCAATTGTTCAGTTCCATCACAAATGATTAGAATTGTATCCCATATATCTTTAGCAGTCTTGCAGTTAATGACATTGTCAAACATGTCTCCATCAAGACCACTGAACAAAATGTTCATATCCTTCTTGTCTTTGTGTACTTGCTCAATGTCTTCATCTGCCCATTCTGCTTGTGGCTTTGGAATAGTTTGCTCATCACCTACAACTTCTTTATTATCTGTAGCAGCCTTTCTAGGGATATGAGGGCTTTTCTCAGTGCAATCCATATAACTTTAATCTTGAGAGAGAAGATGCAGGTGCATTTTCACCTTCTAGTGGTGATAGTTATCTTTATCCAAGAATGGTATTTTTACTCCAACATCTTTTTTTCTCATCTTGTTAGTTGTTGTGATCTTTAAACTCTTTGTACTTCAAGAGCTTTCTCTGATACCAATTATTATTCCCAAACAATCTAACAAGGAATTACAGAAGGGGGGTTGAATGTAATTCTGGTTCTTTTTCAATTTAAAGAATTACTCTATCTCAAATATATATAGCAGTGTTTGAATAAGCAAAAGTACGGAATGAAAAATATTGATTTAATCAAACACAAGTATTTAAAAACTTTCTGGTGGATTGAACTTTTCCACCAGAGATATATATAAGATCGAGAACTCTGTGATGCAAGGTTTGCACACAGCTGCTTACAAGTAGAATTACAAGGAACGGAGAAATTCTTTACAGATACATCTTTTTCTATTTCTCTTATTGATTACCCTATTTACTACTAGCTACTCTTGGTTTATATATTACCAAGATACAAGTGAATAAGACAAACTAATAAAACAAACGTGTCTTTTTCTAATCACATGCTTCTTCATTTCTACATCCAGTATCTTTGATTTTCTTAAAGTAAGCATGGAATTGAAAATGCTTCTTTGTTCTCTAAAACCTGTAAATAGGCTTCCACATTTCATTTGCATCTAATCAACCCATGTGACTGTCAAGTCACTATCAACTGCAATTTGAATAAGAACATCCTTTAAAACTTTATTGGATCATTGTTAAAACTTTGTTGGATCATCCGTTGAAACTTCATTAGATCATCCGTTGAATGTGACTTGGATCATCTGTTAAAACCTTGTAGAATCATCCATTGAAAGTCTTATATAGTAGTTAACTTCATTTCACATATGCAAAATTACAAGGCATCTAATATATATAATTGGCCAACCTATTTTGCATATCAATCTAGTAGTCAACATGACTTTGAATATCCTACAACTTCTAGATCTCTAAGGTATTGTAGTATGCAGGAATGTGTTACAAAATGTTTGAAGACATAAACTACTCTCTCAAGGGATGTTAAAGTAAATCATCCATTACGAGCTACAAAAACACTAAATTAAATCTACAAAGGTGTTTTGGTGAACTTATTATCAAGCCTATGATATATTCCTAACATACATCTTAGAGGTCTGAAAGGTACCAAGCCTGGTGTAATGTTTTCCGTAAAAAATGTAACGTTTCCCGTCAAGTCAACAACGGTGACTAACAAGCATATCATTATCCTCAACTAGAGTGGTGTAAATGAGATTCCGATAAATGGAGTAGTTTTTTTTGATATGTGCCCTTCAGTTTATTTACTTTGAGATTTAACCTGATATTAAAAAGATTTCTCCAAATTGTGCGCGAGGAGACAAGAAAATAGTAGTTTATCGCGAAAAATTTCTCTCTGAAAATCAGATGATTGGAAAAAAAGACTTTTAATATATGTATCATTTTGAAAAATTGCTCATGCAATTTTAACAAAGTATACCAAATGAGTCATTTTAAAAGAATTCTCTGAGCAATGTGTAAGGGTATAGAAAGTCAAAATTAAAAAAGAAATAGAACGTTTTAACAAAAATTCTTTATCGATTAAACTCTAAATCAATTTTATTTAGGTTAAATCTCAAACTGTTCACTAAATTGAAGGCCTTATATCAAAAAACTCACTCTATTTATCGGGGACTTATATATATCATTTTAGTTGCAAGTAATGATACCTCCGTTCAAACCGTTACAATAATTAATTTAACTTGACGGAATCATGTTGACCTTAAAATTACTAGGGACCTTTTCCTGCACGCTACGCGTGCTAGCAAAACAAATATTTTATTAAATTTTATGATTCGCACCAAATAAATTATTTTACCATCTCTTTTTTATTATTTGAATACTTTATTTTGTCGCTGAAAATCATGGTGTCGAGTTTAGGTAAAAGTCTGTCAAATAATATTTCCACGAATAGTTTTTTTTGCTAATATATAATAGAAAAATAAAAGATTCAAATTAGACAATAGCATAAATTAATTAATGTGATTTAATTTTATGAAAAAAGGTATAAATACAATACAACAGTCACATTCATTCTTAGATGACGTCACATATTCTGCATCTAAAAAAGTATATAGAGCGGCAAGTTAATAAATATTTTACAAACGTATGTACTGTATTGATATAAAAAACATATTTATAGAATTATTTAATTTTAATAAAAATACGTTAATAGAGCATTTATATTTCCATCCAATTTATAAGAAAAAGTATCATGTCAATTTGACATATAAAAGTATATTTTTAGGATAGACAAAATACTTGAATAATACACTAACATATTCCAAAAAACAAAAACAAACAGCAAATCAGCATATGTAAACAGAACTCGACTTACAATTCATACTCTCTCTCTTTCATTTTGAAGCTGATTCAAGGAATTTTTGGTTAGAGGTTGAAGTACTGCATTCACTACTATAACAAATCCATAGCATTTCATCGGGGGTACTCATTCTGAAAGAGGTAAGTTGTTCAGTTCCCTTGTAATTTAGTCATTGTTAGAATAAGAATTTGATGTTAGATTGATCATTGAATGTAAATTGATGTAGAAATGGATCTAAAAGAAGTTCATATATGTTTTGTTTGTACAAATATGGATGAGTTTTACAGAAAAGGTGAATTGGTATGTATTAGCATGTATCTATGTACTTTGTTAAAAGTTCAATTGCTCATTATGTGATAATTTTAATTGTTAGGAAATGAATAACACACGGGGGGGTGAATGTGTTTTACTATTTTTGAGCTTTTCTTGAATGTTTATGGTTGAACAAAGTAAATTAATTCTAGTAGTGAAATGTGTTCATGCAGAAATTAAACTTGCAGAAAAATAAAGAACACGGATCTTCAAAACTCACTTAATTTTATATTAAAATTAAGACTGTTTTGCTACAAAATTTCTAGGCTCTTTGTTGATAAAGATCTTAGCTTCTACTGGAGAATGTTACAAGAAATTTTATCTAAATTGTTAAAACTGACTAAGGACCAATGTTAACTTTATAACTCAGTTAACTGCTGGTTTACACAGTGTGTAACAAGACATGCTATTAGCTTTTCTAAACTGTCACTTGTCATTTCTATTTATAGAAAAGCAGATCTTCCATTCTGGCTTAGCATATCTTTAGCATCCCATGTTTACTTTAATCTTCCTCTGTCTGTTAATCTTTACCATTGATCTTGCACATTCTTCAAGCTGCTTTTTTTAGACTTGTCTATCCAGCTGTTGGATTGTTTGTTAATTGTTTAACTTGGATATTGAACGGATCTACAACATTGTACTTTGAGATTGAACATCGAGATCTCTAGTTTAGGTATATAGAACACTTGACATCTCGATAAATATATTGGCTTATCGAGATCTCTAATACTCTATATTTAGTTTGGCTTGTAGAGGTCTTCAATTCTCTATAAGAGAACTTTGGCTTGTCGAGATCTCTAGTCTTCACATCTTCACTTTGGCTAATCGATAATTCTAAGTTCTCTAGTGGCTTCTTAACTTGTCGATTTATCAGAGTTCTCTAGTCAAATTAACTTGTCGAAATCTCAGAGTCCTCTAGTAAATTTTGACTTTTTGATATCTCTGAGTTCTCTAGTGAATTTTGACTTATCGACATCTCTGAGTTCTCTAGTGGAACTTGACTTATCGATAACTCAGAGTTCTCTAATGAATGTAGACTTGTCGATAACTCTGATTTCTCTAGTGAAGAAATGACTTGTCGATATCTTCAATCTTCATGTCTTCAATTTGGCTTGTCGGTATCTTTCTGAGTTCTCTAGTAGCTTTCATGACTTCTCGATAAGCCATTCTGGAGTTCTCGAATGACTTCTCTATAACATTAAATCTGTCACTTGTAGAGATCTTGACTTAGAGTATTTTTCTCCAAACAGATTTATTCAACTCCAAGCTTCTTCAAAATTCTTCTGAGGCGTGATCTTCTTGATCTTCTTCCAGATAGAATCCTTAGGCTTGATACTATTTCAGGAAAAAGACTTCAGTCTGATTCTTTGCATTTTTACAGACTTTAAGTGTTACAAGTATAAAATATAAATTAAGATAACAATACAACTTACTTATGGTTGGCCCCAAGTTTAACTGATTACCAAGAATAACAGTTCATTAATCTCCTCCTTAGATCAGATGTCCATCTGGCTTGCTTCATACTTTGATCGGAGACACTAATGATATTGTTATCTCCAGTGATCTTTGACATCATTACTTATATATTACAATCTCCCCCAACTTGTTCATTATGGAATTATGCACAAGTTCTGATTGATGATGTCAAAACTCTAGCTAAATGCAGAATTCAATCTCCCCATCCGGTCTTCTTTTGTGAGTTATATTTAGATTTATTCTTCTCTCCCCCTATGAAGAATAAAATTTTATTATCTAGCAACATCCATCAGCTGTTTTGGCATTTAGATATATTCTCCCCCTTTTTGACATTATCTCCAGGTAGAAAGATCCAGCTAGATGTACATTGTTCAAGCTGCTGTCATTGTCCATTTAGAACACTGTCTGCAGCTTCAAGCTTTAGTAAGATCTGTGGTGATGATTTTATCAAGTAGAATAGGAGTTTCACTTAGATTTGCAGAAGAAGTCTGTTAGTAACAAAAGTCCTAAACTCTCTGTTCTTTTGAATAAGTAGTCGCACTACTTCTCACTGCACTAGTCTCATGACTTTTGAGAGTCAGAGTTTCCTCACAAGGATTACTAAATCCAGACACTCATCTACCTCTCCTTTTTCCAGGAAGGATCCTGCCTCTCTTACTTTCTATTTTTCTCTCAATATTTTCTCTCATTCTCACATGAAAGGCTCAATTGTTGTTTGACTTACAGAAATAAGATGTGGCTGAGAAGAGTTGTCTATGATCATATGATTAGGGGTAATCCATATAGGTCTAAACATACTCATTTCATCAGAAGAGTAAATACCAGTTTCAGATTGTAAGATGAATGAATCATCAGAAACACCTGTGACTAGGGTCACAGTTTGACTCACAAATTGCTCTGTGGTTTTGACAGTGTGTTGTTCCTCACTTGAAGTGGGAACCTCCAACTGAATTGGAGGGGATTTGACTGGGTTACTATCATGTACACCAGCCTCAAACCCTTGTGTGTCTTGCAACACACTGGCACATAAATGTGCTATATTTGTCCTTCTCATGACATCATCATAGGCTATCGTACTTCTAGCTTTGACTGCTAAGGCAGCTTTTTGCTAGAGTTATGAGGGGAGTTGTTCCTTTTTTAGGAACCTCCAATTGAATTAGAGAGGATTTGGATAGCTCCCCATCAGGAGTACTATCCTCAAACCTTTCAGTCTGTGAAGACTATTTTGCACATGAAGGTGCATTAGAGATATTCATGGGATATTCAGCAAAAACTGATGAATTTCCCATGTTTGTGGTGGTTCCTCTTCTCAAACAACAAAATAATCTGAAGAACATTATGAAATTGCTGTCCTTTTATAAAATAGGTTTCTTTTGAGAGTCACCTGAGTGGGATTGTGTTTGAGTTTGTGTTTGTGTTGTTGTGCCTGGGTGAACTGCAGTTTGGTTTAGAAATGTTTTAGCTGCAGTTTAGCATAAATACATGTTGATTGTTTATTTGAATTTCCTGTTATTGTCTGAGTAGATTGTGTTGGACCTGTAATGCATTGAACATATTTGTCCTTTTGGAGTTTTAATTAGGCATATGCATTGAGATATACAGTTGCAAGCACTATGACTGGAAAAATAATAATTAATTGAGTTGTAAACACAAGGCAATCATGACATAAACAACAAATAAACAAAAACAAATTGATAGAGAAGAAGAGAATTTTCATTAATAAAAAACAGAGTACATTAAGATATAGATTACACCAAGTGAATCATAATCCTAACTACTCTAGTTTTGGCTTCTTCTTCTTGGCCTCTATCCTCCTTTCCCAGCGCTGGTAAGCTCTGGACATGGAGTGTGCAAGAGAGATGATCCTCTCCTGCAACTCCAGAGCAGCAAGGCGTTGCTGCTCAGCCACCCTGGCACGTCTATCCTGCTCCAGAGAGACTTCTCCTTCAAATAAAAGGAAGTTTATTTGATCGTCCCACGAGAGTTCGTCAAAGACATCAAGTGGAACATCAAAGGGGATGCAAACAACCCCCTTGATACGAACACGAAGTCCAGTAGGGTCAAAATAAACTTGGTTGTCAGCCAAGTGATGTACGGGTTGATAAACTCCATTGAAAAGCTTGTAGAAGACTGGGGCATCCATTGGAGAGAGAGAGATGAACAAGAAGTGAGTTTTGAGATTAGGGTGTTTGATGAGAAAGAAGGTAGTAATTAATAATGAAGAATGAAAGGTTTGATTTTATAAAGGGAGAAAAGAGAGAAACCAAGAGACTCTTGAATTGCCCGGTTAATAAGTGTAATAATCACATAAGCATACTTTACGAGAAACTAGAAAGTTAGAAATGACTAGTTACTATTTCCCATGCAAGTACTCAAGAATCTTAGTTCACTTTCTAGGATAACTATTTCCCATGCAAATAAACAAGTACTCCCTACACAAAAAGTGACCCCTCCTATCAGCAAAATATTACACTAGCTAACTCATCAAAACAAATACTGATAAGGAATTATTTTGAATAAATTCAAAACAAATAATTAGCATATAGTCAAATAAATTTAACTATTATCAGCATTCTCAAAACATCACATATAATGTACTAGTCTAATTACATTAGACTAACATATTCCATATTTTAAAAAAAATTGCACATAAGGAAGTAAATGTGTCAATAAGTCTGCGTAATTATAGACAAAATATGTCAAAAGTATTTTGCTGAACATAATTTATGAATTAAATTATTTCAGTTTTTCATACTTTTTGCTTCTTTTGAACTGTTATTTATGAACTTCATATATTTAGAATATGAATTAATAAATATTCAGTTTGATTAGAATTTTGAGAAATTCCAAGTTAAAATATGTATTCGAGAAGTCTGGGTATTTATAGTAAAAGTAAATGACTTGTTGAGAACTCAAAAATAGACATTTTGAGTTAGTCTATCGAAAAGTCATTTTGAGAAATGAAGTACATATCGAGAAGTCATTTTAAATTAATCTTTTAAAGAACTCAAACTTGACTTATCGAGATGTCAAATAAATACCCAGTTTGTCCAAGAAGGGGACTGAACTAATTCTAACTTTTATTTGAATAAATTCAAAATAAGATTAGAATAAATTTTCAAAAGTATTTTATCGAAATAATTTATTAATTTAAATTATCTCAAATCTGAGTTATTGATAAGTCAAAAATTGTACTTATAGAGAACTCGGTGAAAAAACACTACTAGAGAAATCTATGTTAGGGCGGAAAACACACGCTAATAATACACGCAAGTATACGCGTTCGCAAGTAATATAGAATACTTTCTAGTTCATTCCCACAGAGACTCAGACTAATTATGTTCAATTAACACTCACTCACCAATGTATAATTACTCCTCAATGTCAAGACAATAACACTTAGATTTGATTAACTAATTATTAACTATAATCAACTACGAGAATTAAGCACTTAATTGACACTTGAATTCACAATATTAAACACACATGAGATCACAACTTCATTACTACTTCCTTCAATAGTTATTGTTATTACCCTTAGCATGTAACGGTGATGATATTAATCGAACAACACGAAACTGATAAAAGCCAACTTTCATTGTACTAATATCATTCTAACAAGCATCCACAATTAAGACAGAAGTTGAATAGGCATCAATTATGTTGAGACCCTATATGTCTACAGAATTTGACAACATAACGATTTAAGCACAAGTTATTCCTTTTGATTACACAGGGCAAGTAAAATGGTTAGAGTTACCCACTAATCATGCATACACATACATGAACCTATGCTAGCATGGCAAGTTCTAAATCTCAAGATCCACCGTCGCTTCACAAGAGATTAACACCCTATCTTATATGTTCGCGACGCACATAAGACGGATAAGCACAACCAATACTAGATATCATACAATCATCATACACTAAGGTATTAAACAACTAACTAAAGAATTCCATAGCAAATCCGTTACGAGCCCATGATCACGATTAACCCATGATAGAAATCATCGTCACCATGGGTTCATATGAAAACTTGATAAATAACACACGAGAATAATTAAATAAAATACTTATATTAAACAAGAGTACATCACAAGAGTAAATAAGTTCAAAGTAAAGAAAACTACCATCCAATGTTACAATGAAATAAAGAATCACAAGAAAATATGCTTCCTCTTCGTTGCTTTGTGCTAAAATGGTCTTCTTCCTTATCTCCTTGCTCCTCGATTGATACTACAATTCAACACCACGTGAAACGTCTCTGAAAACTACTTATATAGGAGTCCCAAAAAACCCAGCTATCTCAGAAGTTGGAAGCTCAACAGAATTAGGAGTCTAAAAATATTAATTTTAATTTACGACCCTGAGCGGCCGCTCAGCAATCCTGAGCGGGCGCTCAGCTTCCTGAGCGGTCGCTCAGCAGAGCTGAGCGGGCGCTCAGACCCTTCTGGAAAATACTCTGTTTTTGCTCCCATTCTTTGCTGCATTCTGCTCCTATCTTCTCACTTGTAATGCCAAACACATGCCAAGGCTTATTTTTGATGAAAACTCTCCACAAATGCAAATAATAACATGAAATGCACAAACACTAGAAAAAATGCATCAAATACACAAAATACTTGATTTCAAGACATCAATTTAAGCTATTATAAGACGTTCTAAGTGGTATAAAATGCCACTTATCACTCTACAAGGACATTATCGATAAGCCATTTTTAAGCCTATCGAGAAGTCACTCGAGAAGTCAGTAAATTGACTTATCGAGGACTCACTCGAGAAGTCCTAAAATGACTTGTCGAGAAGTCAATTTATACTTATCGAGAACTCAGTTCTCTATATACTTTTGGTTTATGTAATTATGCCTTGTGTTAATTTTACATATTAAGAATGTAAATTAACAACTGAGCAGTTTACTTAGAATTTTGAAAAATTCCAAGTTGAATTTGAATTTGAAGGTCGCTCAGTAGAGCTGAGCGGGCGCTCTGGGACCTTCTGGAAAAATATTTTCTTGCCCTGGTTTTTCTAATTTTTTTTTGTGGTTTTGGATAGGTTACTAACTTCTAAGGGTTCCTATAACAACAAATCATGGGTTGCCTCCCAAGAAGCGCTTCTTTTTCGTCATTAGCTTGACGTAGCATACCTTACTCAAGTTGACAATAAAACGGCACTAACCACTTCCCGGTTTGCCGTGTCCCTATAGTAATGCTTCAAACGCTGACCATTAACCTTGAATGCTTGGCCCGGATCATTCTCAAATATCTCCACCACTCCATGTGAAAACACAGTTTTGACAATAAAAGGTCCAGACCACCTTGATTTCAACTTTCCAGGAAAAAGTCGGAGATGAGAGTTGAATAAAAGAACTTGCTGCCCCAGCATAAATGACTTAGGATATAGCTTCCTGCCGTGCAATCTTTTCACTTTTTCCTTGTACATTTTGTTGTTCTCGTACGCTTGGAGTCAAAATTCATTAAGTTCATTTAACCGAAGCATTCGCTTCTTTCCAGCTGTATCTAGATCAAGGTTCAACTTCTTCAACACCCAATAAGCCTTATGCTCAAGCTCCGCAGGACATCCCTTACCATACACAAGTTGAAACGGGGACATCCCAAGTGGAGTCTTGTATGCTGTTCTGTAAGCCCAAACAGCTTCATCGAACTTTAAAGACCAATCCTTCCTTGACGGACAAACAACTTTCTCTAGAATGCGCTTGATCTCTCTATTAGACACTTTCGCTTGATCATTCATTTGCGGATGATAGGCAGTAGCAATTCGATGATTCACATTGTAGCGCTGCATCATAAAAGTGAACTTACGGTTGCAGAAATGCGACCCCTCATCACTTATGATTACTCGTGGCATTCCAAACCTTGTGAAAATCTGCTTATGAAGAAAATTCAACACTACCTTTGCATCATTCGTCGGTAGAGCCTTGACTTCTACTCATTTTTGAGACATAATCAATTTCCAGCAAGATGTACTGATTATTGCAGGACGAGACAAATGGCCCCATGAAATCGATTCCCCAAACATCAAAGACCCCGACTTTAAGCATCACATTTAATGGCATATCGTCCTTCCTCGTAAGATTTCCCACTCTTTGGCAACGATCACACCTTAAAATGAACTGATGGGCATCCTTAAACAAAGTAGGCCAAAAAAAACCTGCTTGCAGAATAAGAGCTACCGTCTTCTCACCACCATAATGTCCACCATAAACTGTGGAGTGGCAGTCTCATAATATCCCCACCGTCTCACAGAATGGGATACATCTCCTGATGATCTGATCAGCTCCCTGTCTAAACAAATACGGTTCATCCCACATGTACCACTTCACCTCATGCAGAAACTTCTTCTTTTGAGCTGTATTCATATTAGGAGGCATTATATTGCTGACAAGATAGTTCACAATATCTGCGAACCATGGCTCTTCCTCCTGAACTGCGAACAACTGCTCATCCAGAAAATATTCGTTGATCAATGTCTTATCATGTGAAGGAGAATCGGGATTCTCCAATCTAGAGAGATGGTCAGCTCCTTGATTCTCAGTACCTTTTTGATCCTTGATCTCTAACTCAAATTCCTTTAGAAAGAGCACCCAACGAATTAGTCTAGGCATCGAATCCTTCTTGGAAACCAAATAGCGAATGGCCGCATGCTCAGTGAACACGGTCACCTTTGTCCCAAGCAAATAAGATCGAAATTTTTCGAAACCAAAGACTATAGCCAAGAGCTCCTTCTCAGTAGTGGTGTAGTTCATTTGAGCTCCATTTAAAGTCTTACTAGCATAGTAGACCACATTAAAGAGATTATTCTTGCTCTGCCCAATAACTGCTCCCACCGCATAATCACTCGCATCACACATCATCTCAAAAGGCTCTGTCCAATCAGGTGCCGTAATAACTGGTGCAGTTATCAAACTCTTCTTGAGAGTCTCAAATGCCGTCAAGCATTCATCATCGAATTTGAAAGGCACATCCTTCTCGAGCAAGTTGCACAACGACTTTGATATATTTGAGAAGTCCTTGATGAAACGCCGATAAAAACCCGCATGACCAAGAAAACTACAGATTCCTTTCACAGAAATAGGTGGTGGAAGATTTTCAATGACTCCCACCTTGGCTTTGTCCACCTCAAGACCCTTACTAGAGACCTTATGCCCAAGAATAATGCCTTCACGCACCATAAAGTGACATTTTTCCCAATTTAGCACCAAATTAGTTTCCACACACCTTTTGAGCACCGCACGAAGATTATTCAAACATTTATCATACGAATGTCCAAAGACGGAGAAGTCGTCCATGAACACCTCAACATTATTTCCAATCATATCAGAGAATATAGCCATCATACATCTCTGAAAAGTGGCAGATGCGCCACATAAGCCAAACGAAACTCTGCGAAAAGAAAATGTGCCAAATGGACAAGTGAAAGTAGTCTTTTCTTGATCCTCTGGTGCAATACAAATCTGATTATACCCCGAATAGCCATCCAGGAGACAATAACACTCATGACCGGCCAACATGTCAAGCATCTGATCAATAAATGAAAGAGGGAAGTGATCCTTCCTTGTGGCCTTGTTCAATTTTCTGTAGTCCATGCATACCCTCTATCCTGTGACTGTTCGAGTGGGGATGAGCTCGTTCTTCTCATTTTCTACCACAGTAATACCTCCTTTCTTAGGTACACATTGCACGGGGCTCACCCAAGAACTGTCAGAAATAGGATATATGGTTCTTGCATCCAGCCATTTCAGAATTTCTTTCTTCACCACTTCTTTCATGATAGGATTAAGTCTTCGCTGTTGCTCAACAGTTGGCTTACTACCTTCCTCTAGCAGAATTTTATGCATGCAATATGAAGGGTTGATCCCTTTTATGTCTGCTATAGTCCATCCGATAGCCAATTTGAATTCTCTCAAGATCCTCAAGAGCTTGTCCTCTTCACTACCTGAAAGGTCAGATGCAATAATAACATGTAAAGTAGATGCATCACCGAAAAAAGCATACCTCAAGTGTTCAGGCAATGGTTTAAGCTCCAAGGTAGGTGCTTCCTCAATAGATGGTTTGAGCTTTCCTTCAGCATTTTTGAGGTCAGAAGTACCAAGAGATTCAAATGGCATGTCTAGCTTTCACCTCCAAGGAGAAGCAATTAGATATTGTAGTTGCTCATTGCCATCCTCATCATCACTGTCAAAGTCCCCCACTAAGGCTTTTTCTAATGCATCAGACATTAGCATATGATCAAGTTCTGAAGTAACCGCATAATTAATCAAATCCACCTTTAAGCACTCCTCATCTTCTATAGGGAATTTCATCGCTTTGAACACGTTGAATGTCATATCCTGATCCTGCACCCTCATAGTAAGTTCACCTTTCTGCACATCTATCAAGGTACGGCCTGTAGCCAAGAAAGGTCTCCCCAAAATTATGGGAATCTTCTTATCTTCCTCGAAATCCAGAATAACAAAGTCAGCAGGAAAGAAGAGCTTATCCACCTTTACTAGCACATCCTCCACAATGCCTCGTGGGTATGTAATAGAACGATCAGCCAATTGTAGAGACATGAAGGTGGGCTTTGGATCAGGCAAATTCAACTTTTTGAAAATAGACAAAGGCATCAGATTGATGCTTGCTCCCAAATCACACAGGCATTTTTCAAAAGAAAACTTGCCAATGGTGCAAGGAATGGTGAAGCTACCTAGATCTTTAAGCTTTGGAGGTAATTTTTGTTACAGCACAACATTGCACTATTCCGTTAAAGCAACGGTCTCAAGGTCATCCAGTTTCACCTTCCTTGAAAGAATACTCTTCATAAATTTCACATAACTAGGCATTTGCTCCAGAGCCTCAACGAAAGGTATATTGATGTGAAGTTTCTTGAACACCTCTAGAAACTTACCGAACTGCTTATCCAGCTTTTGTTGTTGCAATCTCTTAGGGAAAGGTGGTGAAGGATAGAGCTGTTTCTCCCCTGTATTACCCTCAGGCAGAGTGTGTTCAACAGTAGTCTTCCTTGGTTCCACCGCTTTCTCCTTTTGATTCTCTTCTTCATCACCAACTTCAGCTTCTCCTTCTTTTGCTTTTTCAGCATCAGCAACTTTTCCAGACCTTAAGGTAATAGCCTTGACTTGCTCTTTAGCTTCCTTTCTGCCTGGCACTTCAGTATCACTAGGAACTGTGCCAGGTTGATGATTGAGCACTGCATTGGCTATTTCACCGATTTGATTTTCCAAGGTCTTGATAGAAACAGCCTGACTTTTGCACAATAGCTTGAGTTCCTCAAAATCAGCACTAGAAGGTGGAGCAGCACCTCCTTGTTAAGGATATGATTGCCTTTGAGCATAATGTTGTGGTTGCTGGAATCCAGGTGGATTAAACTGTTTACTTATGCCTTGCTGATATGGTTGCTGAATAGCATTCTGATTATTACTCCAGCTGAAATTTGGATGATTTATATTATTAGGATGATAAGTAGTTGGCACAGGCTGTTGCGGTCGCTGATAATTGTTCACATACTGAACAGATTCATTAACAAGAGAACACTGATCCGTAGCATGAGAACATGCATAAAGCTCACAGACCATAGCTATCTGATAGACTCCATAGGTGGCTAAAGAATCGACCTTCATAGACAGCGCTTGGAGCTGCGCTGCAATAGATGTAGCTGCATCAACTTCGAGAATACCCGCTACCTTCCCAGGCATCATCCTTTGAGTTGGGTTTTGATGCTCATTTGTAGCCATAGTTTAAATAAGATTATAAGCCTCGGTATAGCTTTTAGCCCACAAGACGCTTCCAGCTACTGCATCGAGCATGGGCCAAGATTGGGCCCCCAAACTATTATAAAAACCAGTGATCACATCCAATCAGGCATACCATGATGTGGACACTTTCTCAGCATCTCCTTGTAGCACTCCCAAGCTTCGCACATGGATTCTGTAGGCTGCTGCGCAAACTAAGTAAGAGAACTCCTTATAGCCATAGTCTTCGCCATTGGATAGAACTTCACCAGAAACTTCTGCGCAAGATCTTGCCAAATAGTGATGGACCCAGCTGGTTCAGAATGTAACCAGTCCTTAGCTTTATCCCTCAGAAAGAATGGGAAAAGCCTCAGCTTGATAGCCTCCTCAGTCACACCATTATATTTGATACTACGGATCTCGACAAAATTCCTGATGTGCATGTTGGGGTCTTCAGTAGCAGCACCTCCAAAAGAAACAGAATTCTGCACCATCTGAATAGTGCCCGGCTTGATTGCAAAAGTGCTAGCCTGAATAGCCGCATGAAGGATGCTTGACTGAATGTCATCAATTTTAGGCTAAGAAAAGTCCATAAGAGTTGGATCTGCCGGAACTATACGATCACCCATGATTACTAGTTCTTTCTGCTCACTTTCTGTATCCGAATCTTCAAAATCTATCTTCTCTGGAATACCAAGAACTTCGTCTATATTCTCAGCCATATCTAAAGTCCTCTTGCGAGTACGAGAACGTGTTTGCATAAACGCTCGCTAAAGTACCTGAAACACAATCGGAAATAATAAGCAACACGTCTTAATCAATGAGTCCTAATGACCATTGATGGTAAGTACATAAACTAAACAAATACGCTGAGTCCTCGGCAGCGGAGGCAAAAACTTGTTAGAGCGGAAAACACGCGCTAATAATACACGCACGTATACGCGTTCGCAAGTAATATAGAATACTTTCTAGTTCGTTCCCACAGAGACTCGGACTAATTATGTTCAATTAACACTCACTCACCAATGTATAATTACTCCTCAATGTCAAGACAATAACACTTAAATTTGATTAACTAATTATTAACTACAATGAACTACGAGAATTAAGCACTTAATTGACACTTGAATTAACAATATTAAACACACATGAGATCACAACTTCATTACTACTTCATTCAATAGTTATTATTAATACCCTTAGCATGTAACGGTGATGATATTAATCGAACAACACGAAACTGATAAAAGCCAACTTTCATTGTACTAATACCATTCTACCAAGCATCCACAATTAAGACAGAAGTTGAATAGGCATCAATTATGTTGAGACCCTATATGTCTACAGAATTTGACAACATAACAATTTAAGCACAAGTTATTCCTTATGATTACACAGGGCAAGTAAGACGGTTAGAGTTACCCACTAATCATGCATACACATACATGACCCTATGCTAGCATGGCAAGTTCTAAATCTCAAGATCCACCGTCGCTTCACAAGAGATTAACACCCTATCTTATATGTTCGCGACGCACATAAGATGAATAATCACAACCAATATTAGATATCATACAATCATCACACACTAAGGTATTAAACAACTAACTAAAGAATTCCATAGCAAATCCGTTACGACCCCATGATCACGATTAGCCCATGATAGAAATCATCGTCACCATGGGTTCATATGAAAACATGATAAATAACACACGAGAATAATTAAATAAACTACTTATATTAAACCAGAGTACGTCACAAGAGTAAATAGGTTCAAAGTAAAGAAAACTAGCATCCAATGTTAAAATGAAATAAAGAATCACAAGAAAATATGCTTCCTCTTCGTTGCTTTGTGCTAAAACGGTCTTCTTCCTTATCTCCTTGCTCCTCGATTGATATTACGATTCAACACCACATGAAACGTCTCTGAAAACTACTTATATAGGAGTCCCACCAAACCCAGCTATCTCAGAAGTTGGAAGCTCAACAGAATTAGGAGTCTAAAAATATTAATTTTAATTTACGACCCTGAGCGGCCGCTCAGCAATCCTGAGCGGGCGCTCAGCTTCCTGAGCGGTCGCTCAGCAGAGCTGAGCTGGTGTTCAGACCCTTTCTAGAAAATACTCTGTTTTTGCTCCCGTTCTTTGCTGCATTCTGCTCCTATCTTCCCACTTGCAATGCCAAACACATGCCAAGGCTTATTCTTGATAAAAACTCTCCACAAATGCAAATAATACCCTGAAATGCATAAACACTAGAAAAATGCATCAAATACACAAAATACTTGATTTCAAGACATCAATTTAAGCTATTATAAGACGTTCTAAGTGGTATAAAATGCCACTTATCACTCTACAAGGACATTATCGATAAGTCATTTTTAAGCCTATCGAGAAGTCACTCGAGAAGTCAATAAATTGACTTATCGAGGACTCACTCGAGAAGTCCTAAAATGACTTGTCGAGAAGTCAATTTATACTTATCGAGAACTCAGTTCTCTATATACTTTTGGTTTATGTAATTATGCCTTGTGTTAGTTTTACATATTAAGAATGTAAATTAACAACTGAGCAGTTTACTTAGAATTTTGAAAAATTCCAAGTTGAATTTGAATTTGAAATACAAATATGCAGAGATTTCTGAAATATTTATAATTCATATTTCAGTTAACTTCCAATAAAATCAAATTACTATTGATTTACTGGAGATTATTCTGCTACAAAACATTAGCTGAGTTCTTGAATTAGGATGAAGAATTAAGCATTCCAATTTCACCTACAAGTCTAGTGAAAGTTGCTTCATCCAAAGGTTTAGTAAAACTGTCAGCTAATTGTTTTTCTGTTGGGACAAAAATGAGCTCAATGGTACCATTTGTAGCATGTTCTCTAATAAAATGGTACATAATATCAATGTGATTTGTCCTGGAATGATTAACTGGATTAGCTACTATAGATATAACACTATTATTGTCACACATAATAGGAATCTTGTGTAACACTAGGCCATAATCCATTAGCTGATTTCTAATCCAAAGCACTTGAGCACAACAACTTCCTGCAGCTATGTATTTATCTTTAGCTGTAGAAGTTGATACAAATTGTTGTTTCTTGCTATACCAGGATACAAGTCTTTGTCCAAGAAATTGACAGCTTCCACTGGTACTCTTTCTGTCAACCCTGCATTCAGCAAAATATGTATCTGTGTAACCAACAGCTACAAAACTAGTTCCCTTAGGATACCATAATCCCAAGTTTGGAGTTCCCTTCAAGTATCTAAAAATCCTCTTTGCATCCATCAAATATAATTCTTTTGGATTGGCTTGAAATCTTGCACATAGACATGTTGCAAACATGATGTCTGGTCTACTTGCTGTTAAATAAAACAATGATCCAATCATCCCTCTATAGCTTGAAATATCTACACTTTTGCCCTTCTTATCTTCATCCAACTTAGTAGCAGTAGACATAGGTGTAGATGCAGGTGAACAATCAACCATTCCAAACTTTTTGAATAGATCCTTGACATATTTACTTTGGATGATGAAGATACCATCACTTCTTTGATTGACTCGAAGTCCAAGGAAGTAACTCAGTTCCCCCATCATACTCATTTCATATTCACTTTGCATAAGCTTGGAGAATCTTTGGCAAAGCTTTTCATTAGTAGAACCAAAGATGATATCATCGACATAAATCTGAACTAGGATCATATCTTCACCATATTTCTTGTAAAAGAGAGTCTTGTCTATGGTTCCTCTAGTAAAACCATGCTTCAATAGGAAATCTGATAGTGTGTCATACCAAGCTCTAGGTGCCTGTTTTAGTCCATATAGAGCCTTGAGTAACTTGTACACAAAATTTGGAAATTTTGGATCTTCAAAGCCAGGTGGCTGTTACACATAAACTTCTTCTTCTAGCTCACCATTCAGAAAGGCACTTTTGACATCCATTTGATACACTTTAAAGTTTGAATGTGCAGTAAATGCTAGGAAAATTCTTATAGCTTCAAGTCTTGCAACTGGAGCAAAAGTTTCATCATAATCAATTCCTTCTTCTTGTGAGTAGCCTTTTGTAACTAACCTTGCTTTATTTCTAGTAACTATACCATTTTCATCCATCTTGTTCCTGAAACCCATTTTGTTCCAATCATGCTTCTATTCTTTGGTGCAGGAACTAATTTCCGGACTTTGCTTTTTTCAAACTGATTCAATTCTTCCTGCATGGTAGATATCCAGTCAGGATCCAGAAGTGCTTCATCAATTTTCTTAGGTTCTACTTGAGATAGAAAACATGCATGTAGGAACTCATTAGCAGTTGCACTCCTGGTCCTCACACCATCAGTAGGATCACCAATAATTGCATCTCTAGTGTGACTCCTATCCCACTTCCTTATATGAGTCTGTTGACTGGTGCCTTCATTATTTTCTTCATTGTTGGTATGACTACTGCATCCTTCTTCTCTTTCTCCCCATGAGTTTGTGCTCTCAAATTCAGGTGTTTGAGATGAGTTTCCATTTTCATGATTTTCCTGTTGAGTAGTCTCTTCATTTAATGTCTGATGTGAATCAACTTCAAATTCTCCATTAGAGTCACTATCAATGTTGAGGTTTTCAAATGCCAGGGCTTCAGCTTCATTATCATCAAGGCATTTCAAGCCTGGACATTTGTCATCATCAAAGATCACATATGTGCTCTCCATAATCTTCTTTTGATCGGTCATATAAACTTTGTAGGATGTTCTTTCCAGTGAATATCCCAGAAAAATTGCTTCAAAAACCTTTGAGTCAAATTTTCCCACATATTCAGAGTTGTCTTTCAAAATATAACACTTGCTTCCAAACACATAAAGATGCTTTACAGTAGGCTTCCTCTTAGACATGATTGAGTAGGGTGACTTTCCACGTGCCTTGTTAATGAGATATCTGTTCTGAGTGTAACAAGCGGTGTTAACAGCATCTTCCCAGAAACTTGTTGGCAACTTGGCATCTTGCAGCATTGTTCTGGCAGCTTCAACCAATGTTCTGTTCTTTCTCTAAACTACTCATTTTGTTGAGGTGTCATGGAAGCTGAGAATTCTTGAACAATGTCTTTGCCTTTGCAGAATTGACTTAATTTAACATTTCTGAATTTCGTTCCATTGTCACTTCTCAGTGTTTTTACACAATTGTAATATTTAGCCTATTTTTCTATCTTCTTGATGTTCTCAATTATGTTGTGTGGAGTTTCATCTTTAGAATACATAAACACTACCCAAGTGTATCTTGAGAAATCATCCACCATCACAAGTGCATATCTGTTCCTTGAAATTGATAAGACATTCACTGGCCCAAATAAGTCCATGTGAATAAGTTGCAAGGGTGCACTTATAGAATTCACAGTTTTTGATTTGTGACTAGATCTTTTCATCTTTCCTTTCTGACAAGCTTCACAAACTTTAATTTGAGCAAATTCCAGTTGGGCATGTCTCTCACTAACTCCTTTTTGACTAAGTTGTTAATTGCCTTGAAATTCAAGTGAGACGGCTTCCTATGCCAGAGCTTGTTTATTTCTTCTAATACCCTGGTGTAGAAGCAACAAACACCATTCTTATTTATTGAGTCAAAATCTTCAACAAACAAGCTTCATTTCCTTGCTCCTTTCAGAGCAACTTTACCAGTTTTCCTGTTGATAATCAGTGCATTCTTCTTTGTTGAGTAAGACTTAAGGCCTTTGTCTGCAAATTTGCTAACTCTGAGAAGATTTACTTCAAGACCAGCTACCAGTACTACATCATTAAGGACAACATTTTCAGAAACAATTTTGCCATATCCCATTGTGAATCATTTGATGTTGTCTCCAAAGGTCACCAAAGGGACAGCTTTCTCCTCAAACTGTGATAGCAGGGCCTTATCACATGTCATATGTCTGGAACATCTACTGTCTATGATCCAGATGCCTCTCTACACTATGCCCTGCACACAATGAGTCTTAAGTGTGTTTGGAAATCCAAGTAGTGTTGGGTAGTTTCTTCCTAGTAACTTGTTCAGCAAAAGTAGAAGGAGTTATTTTAGAAGAGATAGAATTCAGTGATTGTTGTACACATTTTCCTTTGATGTGGACTCATTTCTTATTTCTTTAAGGTCCACTCTCAGTTTGTGGCAACTCTTCATTACTTTCAAGTTGCAAGGAATGCAATCAAACTTGTCACAGAATGAATAGAGATCATTTGAATTTGTTTCATTGTATTTGCAAGTTCCTTTAGTTGGCTTGCTAACATCCTTTTTACAAAGGTGAGTTAGATGATTTGTAGAGCCACATTTTTCACACTTCTTTCTAGGAGCATTTGCAACATAAGCAAAATTATTTCTTTTGTTTATCCCTATTTTCCCATTTCTATTTCTCCTTTTCTTTCTTGCATCTTCAGTTTTGGTTTCTTTAACAGGAGTCTTGGGACTTTGTTTGTTCATGAGCTTCTCTTCAGTATTGGAAGACTGAACTGATTCTTTAGTTTTCTTCTCTTTATCTTCATCAAAAATTTCTTGCTTGATAATCAATTCTTCTTCACTGAAGTTGACTTCACATGCTTTGAATATAGGTGCATTAACCTCTTTCAAAAAGGTTGGAGCATTCTCAGTTTTCTTTGCTTTCCCTTTGTCACCTACCGTCTTCTTTTTGTCATTCATGGCATCATAGTCAAGGCCAATAATAATGTTTGCATATGGCTTATTCTTCTCATGATACTGTCCAACCAGTTCAGATGCATTCCTGAAAGATTTCATCTTTACTTCATTCTTTTCCAGCTTCTCCCTGAGCACTGCTTCAATTTTATTTGCACACTTGAGCTTGTTCTTTAGATAAGCATTTTCTTGTTTTAAAGCTTCAAGCTCCACCAACAACAATTCAGTTTCTTGCTTCTCACTTTCAAGCTTCTCATTTACCTTTGTTAATCTGCTAACTTCTTCATTAGCAGCAACTATGCTTGTGTGAATGTGAAACATTTTTGTGCTCATCTTTTCAACAGTTTCCTTGTATTGATTCATATTTAAATCAATAGTGGTAAGAGTTGGTATATGTGATTTAGATGAGGATGATTCTCCTTGCTCCAGGGCGATGAGTGCATAATTACCAAATTCTCCATCTTCATCATTTTCAGAGTTATCCCAACTTTTACCCTCTACAATATAAGTTTTACTTTGCTGTTTCCTTATAAAAGCTTCATACTTTGCTTCAAGTTCAAGATAAGCCTTGTTTTTCTTTGCTTTCTTGGGTTTCTTGAATTCTGTAGGAAAGTGGCCTTGTTCATCATAATTGAAGCATCTTACACTAGATCTATCAACATATCCAGTTTTGTAGCCATTCTTGCTATCAGAATTGTACTTCCCTTTTTCCTTCCAGTTGTTGTCTTTATTGAAGGACTGTCCTTTATTATTGAAGTATCCTGGCTTCTTTACTCTAATATTAGAGAATTTCCTAGATAAATAGGCCATTGATTGATCTAGCTCATCTAGTTCTTCAAGAGTATAGAACTCATCCTTTTCCAATTCCAGAATGACTTGCTCCTGTGAATCATTTGTTCTTTGCTCACTTGTTGAGGCAACAGGAGTTTGAGATCTTAGTTCATCATTAGATGTTTGGCTTTCATTTAAAATTAAAGCACTTGAACCATCCACAACATGTCCCTGGCCAGATCTCAATGATTACCTTTGAATCATCTCTAGTTCATATGTTTTGAGAATTCCATATTGAACTTCCAGAGTTATTCTGCTCAAGTCTCTCCCTTCCCTGATTGCTGAGATTATCTGTTCCAAATGATCAGGGAGAGTAAGCAAGAACTTCAAGTTCAATTCTTCAGCTTCATAATATTTGTCATGAAGCTGCAAGTCATTTATCAACTTGTTAAACCTTTCAAACACATCAGTAATACTTTCCTTTGGCTTTGCCATAAAACCCTCATACTGTGAAATCAGTATTCTTCTTTGGTTTGACCTAACTTCTTCAGTTACTTCATAGAGTATCTCAATATTTTCCCATATTTGCTTGGCAGTGTCACAGTTGACAATGTTGTTGTACATCACATTGTCAAGTGACTCAATCAATATTAATTGCAAGCTACTATCCAGGGAGACTTTCTCCTTTTTTGGGTCAGAATACTCACAAGGATCTTTTGGAGCAAAATGAGCTGGGATAACCATGTCTCCATCTGTAGATTCCTCAAATATAACCATAGGAAGGAAGGGTCCATTCTTGAGGATCTGAATGTAGAGTGGATTGGCCATCTTCATGAACAACATCATTTTCTTTTTCCAAAGAGTGTAGTTAGCTTTGTCAAACGTAGGAATTTTGATGCTACTGATTTTTTGTGTATTCAATCTTCCAAGATCTTAAATCTGCTTACTTTCAGATTTTGCTCTAATACCACTTGTTAGGAAATTAATAACACACAGAGGGGGTGGGGTGAATGTGTTTTACTATTTTTGAGCTTTTCTTGAATGTTTATGGTTGAACAAAGTAAATTAATTCTTGTAGTGAAATGTTTATACAGAAATTAAACTTGCAGAAATATAAAGAACACAGATCTTCAAAATTTACTTAATTTTATATTAAAATTAAGACTGTTTTGTTACAAAATTTCTAGGCTCTTTGTTGATAAAGAGCTTAGCTTCTACTTGAGAATGTTATAAGAAATTTTATCTAAATTGTTACAACTGACTAAGGACCAGTGTTAACTTTATAACTCAGTTAACTGCTGGTTTACACAGTGTGTAATAAGACATGCTATTAGCTTTTCTAAACTGTCACTTATCATTTCTATTTATAGAAAAACAGATCTTCCATTTCTGGCTTAGCTTATCTTTAGCATCCCGTGCTTACTTTAATCTTCCTCTGTCAGTTAATCGTTGCCATTGATCTTGCACATTCTTCAAGCTGCTTTTTGCAAACTTGTCAATCCAGTTGTTGGATTGTTTGTTGATTGTTTATCTTGGATATTGAACTGATCTGCAACCTTGTACTTTAAGATTATATATCGAGATCTCCAGTTTAGGTATATAGAACACTTGACATCTCGATAAATATATTGGCTTATCGAGATATCTAGTACTCTATATTTAGTTTGGCTTGTAGAGGTCTTCAGTTCTCTATAAGAGAACTTTGGTTTGTCGAGATCTCTAGTCTTCACATCTTCACTTTGGCTTATCGATAACTCTTAGTTCTCTAGTGGCTTCTTGACTTGTCAATTTCTCAGGGTTCTCTAGTCAAATTAACTTATCGAAATCTCAGATTCCTCTAGTAAATTTTGACTTGTCGATATCTCTGAGTTCTCTAGTGAATTTTGACTTATCGATATCTCTGAGTTCTCTAGTGGAACTTGACCTATCGATAACTCAGAGTTCTCTAATGAATGTAGACTTGTCGATAACTCTGAGTTCTCTAGTAAAAAAATGACTTGTCGATATCTCTAATCTTCATGTCTTCAATTTGGCTTGTCGATATCTTTCAGAGTTCTCTAGTAGCTTTCATGACTTCTCGATAAGCCATTCTAGAGTTCTCGAATGACTTCTCTATAACATTAAATCTATCACTTGTAGAGATCTTGACTTAGAGTACTTTTCTCCAAACAGATTTATTCAACTTCAAGCTTCTTCAAAATTCTTCTGAGGCGTGATCTTCTTGATCTTCTTCCAGATAGAATCCTTAGGCTTGATATTGTTTCAGGAAAAAGACTTCAATCTGCTCTTTTGTATTTTTACAGACTTTAACTGTTACAAGTACAAAATACAAATTAAGATAAAAATACAACTTACTTATGGTTGGCCCCAAGTTTAACTGATTACCAAGAATAACAGTTCATTAATCTCCTCCTTAGATCAGATGTCCATCTGGCTTCCTTCATACTTTAATCGGAGACACTAATAATATTATTATCTCCAGTGATCTTTGACATCATCACTTATATATTACAGTAATTGTTATAGTAATTATTATATATTAGGGAATTTGTTTTGCTTACTTTGTGCAAATTATGTAGTTTCTACCATTGCCATTTTATGTAGACTATTGAAGTCACCTCCCTGCTGAGGTTAAGTTGTTAGGACCCTTGAATATTCTTTGGATGGGAAAATATCCGAGAAACTCAAAGAGCATCCAAGATTTGTCTGATATGATGACTTTTCTACTTAATGAAGCCCTACCACATGGTTCTACTGGAATATGAAGGAGTAGCGCACTTCAATTTTCAAGTATATAATCCGTATGCGGTTGAAATGAAATAAACAGAAGTTGCATGGGATTTTGACTTGATGTGGACTGATACCGATCTAGAAAGACTCAGTACCACTTTTTCTTATAATGCTACAACTAATTTTTGCACTATTCATCATATGCTTATTCAAGGAAAACATTTCTTGGGCACATCATTTACAGAGGTAACAAATAGATGTAAATATTTAGATATTTATTTTAAAACATTGTGGTGTTTTTATTGTGTTGGCCCTAATAGTTTTATACCGTCTAGGTTGTCAATTTAGATATGTGCGACAAAATTAGGTTATGTGAAAAGTCTTCAGTCATTACATTTTGTTTTGAAGATTAAGAATGACATATCCATGTAAAGTGGGTTCATGACAGTATTGTTTACTAAGGAATGGAATTGGTTTATTGAAGATACAAAAATTAAAATTGGTGATACCATTACTTTCCATTAGACTGCCGAAGCATTGAAGTTTAAAATATGTATTTTTTATGAATCTGTCATTTCAAAAGAGGGAACTTATGGAGGTATCTTGTCATTGACAGTTTCTGATTAAAAACCTGAGATTTTGAAATTGTTTTCCATGTTGGATTTTAACAGGTGAGGCAGATGATCACTACAAGAAAAATGTCCATAGACATCGGTTTTTGGCAGATGTCTATGCTATTTGGCAACCGATGTTGATGTCGGTGATGTCTATTCTAGACATCGGCCATAACCCGATGTCTTTACTTGCTTAGACATCATTTCTGGAAAAAAGCTGATGTCCATGTATTGTTTTTTTAAAAAAATGTTAGAAATAAATAATTTAATAAATAAATTACACCTATTACAACAAATTAAACATATAATGAGCTATGTTTTTTCCACATAGACATCGAATATTTTCATTTAGGTGATATAAAATCAGATATTAAACATCGATTTATTTAGTAAAAGTGACGTCTATGTTGGCACTTAGACATCAGTTTTATCCCAAACAAAGTGATGTCTATGTTCTTTTTAGACTTGAACATGTCAATCTTTGACATCAGTTTTTTAGAAAAAAGTGATGTATATCAACTTTTTTGACATCAGTTTTTCTTCACTAAAAGTGATGTACAATTGCCTTTGAGACATCAGTATTTATATATTAAAAGTGATGTACAATTTTTTTTTACATCAGTATTTATTCATTAAAAGTGATATACAATTATTTTTTGACATCAGTATTTATTCATTGAAAGTATTTAAACAATGAACTAACTAAACACTTATATTGAGCAACATAAATATCAAGTATCTAGTTTTATTACAGAATCGTTCAAAACCAAACTATTGTTATATGCTTGCTAAGCCATCCCTGCTAACATAAATATCGAGAATATAATGTCTTAGTTAAGCCATCCCTGCTAACAGCTGCACTAAGAGGATCAAGACTTCGTTTTATAACTTCTTCAAGAGTGATCATTACTCGTTTACATAATGCATCTTTTATCCTGCAACTTCGCATCTAACAGTGACAAATAGAATCTGAACAAGAAATCAAACATTAGAGGCTAAAATAGCAAAAATGAGACTGATTCGTGAAGAGAAAAAAAATGGATGCACATTAAGTATATGTTACTGAGTAAGAAACTTACATTCTTGCTCTTATTAACAGTGACACAGCTGACCCCTGGGATGGGCTTATCCCAAGATTAAGAATGGCCTTCCTACTCTTCTCCTCACTCCGACTCTTCTTTGATCTACCACTTGCGTCTCATTGCCCAGCCCGGAATCAAGTTTTCAATAACTTAAAAAGTAATGTGCTTGTGGATTACAGTTAACTGAAAAGCCAACTAGAGGCATATACTTATAACCATCACTATAAGCTTTAGAAAGTAATGTACTTGTGGATTACGAAATTAAAAAATTAAAAACCAAAAAAAACCTGGGAAATATTATGATGTTGCAAGACATTAAGTTTTTAGAAAAAGAAACATGCAAACTGAAAAACCTAACTTGGGCAAGTGAACCTTCTGGGGCAGATACGCCATAGTATTTTAGTGTCGAATCACAGTGAGTGCTTCCATGTTTTAATTTTGTGGACACGTGGAGTTGCTCAAACCTACCACAAACAATCTCTATTTGATTAATATTAACGATCTTGGCAGCAGCTTAACCAACCAATATATCAATTAAATATCGTGTTCTATTTTGCACATCCTTCCCTGAATGAAATATCAAATCCTCATTTGGCTGGTAGCTTAGCAGACTATTGATTGCCTGCCATTCTTCTTTAGTAAATCTTTCCTCTTTAGTTTGTGCATCTTTCTCCTCTGGTAAGGCATCTTCAGGAGTACGCCTAACAAAACTTGTACACAACACAATTTCCCATCATCAGGAAACATGCAAACTCCCCCTGATCAAACCAACCTGAGTCCATTAAAGGCGCAGCTGCCTAGCAAAACATGTACACAACACAATGTGATCAATGGAACTGATCCAAAGGAAGAAACGCATAATAAACATCAATAATCACACTCACACCAGCTCCGTACTAATACAGGCACAAACATAAAACGAAACCATCCACAATTACAAAACAAATACAGCCTAGACGTCTATCCAAATAATGGCCCTTGGCAGTAATGTATAATAGTTAACACAACTTGTTCTATCATGGATATTTTTTTACTGCTCCCGGCTGTAAATTTAGGAGACTGGATAAATGAAAAACAATGTTACAACGGGGAGGAGGCTCTTGAATTATTGAGCACTGGACACGCAGACTAGAGATTGAACTTGTATTGTTTCATAGCATTGTCAAGAAATTACAGTTTAATGTTTGAAATATACAGGGTGTTACCTATATAAAATATGGAGTCATGCGGGGGTTGAATCACTAGGGTTCAATGTGTATATAACCTCATCCTAAGGGTTCAATCATCTTCGAAACCTTCTTTCTTCCATAACTAGCAGATCTGCATAATAAGACCAAAAGAGTTGAAAAATTAAGTTCAAACATAAATTCAATACATAACAGTGAGGAACATTTTTGCTTTAATTAACTTTGGCACCCATCATATAACTTATGATTCAATACAATATAATTTAGGGTCCAGCAATATAGAATTAACTAAAAAAAGAAAAATATTATATATGGGCAGGCCCAGCTATATACCTGAACAATGAAGGTGGGGAGATTAAAAGCTTCTGGGGTGAACCCATATCTTTTCCAAACTCTCAAGAACGTGGTATGTGTTCTAATAGCAGGATCACAATCCCCTTCCAGAACCTAGGAAAACACTACAAGGAAATACAGATTATAAACTGTCCTGCCAAAGAAGAAACAAACTAAGTGTCCAGGAAGGTTTTATTCCAACTAAAAGGGGGTCTCCAATAGCCACTAATTTTCCCTCCATGATCCATTGAAGAACATGGTGATAAGTATGATTATCGTTCTGAATTAACTAGTCTATCGTGTTATATGTTCAAAAAATAATGTTAGACCTATATATATTAAGGTAGAATGACCAGAACTACTTCTGTTTTCTCATCAAAAAACACGTACATTGTGGACATAAAGGTACAATCAGGCCATCGATATCATCAATTGAGCTACAGTACATACCTGATGCTGAAAGGTATATTAGCATGACCCTATCCGGAGGCAGCTCATCAACCACTGTTGCAAGCACCTGGAGATATAACCAAGCACAAGTAAAAATATCAGCATCTTCAGAGGAGTGAGAGTGCCTAGAGCACCTAAGAAAGTAATCCTTTCTAGCTCAATTTTATATTATTGATTGAATGATCAAAATAGTACAAAAAATAATTCAAAACTTTTAACAAGTACTAAAATATTAGAATAGCTGAATCCAATGCTAGTAGTTTTGACAAATACATGCAATTTTATTATTACATAAAGGATGAAAGATGGTTAGCAGTAAAATTACATTTCACAAAAAATCAAAATTTTATAATAAGCATGTAGCAAGAAGAGTTATATAATCATTACATCTTTTTTACTTAGTCTATACGCCTGATTCAACTTTAACACCATGCACATAGAATCAAATACCATGGAAAAGCTTTAAATCTGTAGTACTACATGTCATCAGCTTTTACCAAGTAGCTTTTTAAGACACAAAAAAAGAGAGAAAACTAACAATTATGAGAAAAACCAGTAGATCCATAAAATGGCTCCTTGTAAACTCAATCATTATAAAATACAAATACCATAAGTATAAAGCTTTCCAAAATCCAAACACTTTAGAAAATAATTATAACACATTTATAAGTTCATGACAGTTACAGCTATCAACTGAGTCATATTTATAAAATCAGGAGGTAACAGTTCGTTTTTAATAGTTTTTACTTTTTTGCTATTAGATTTATACTCTCATCTGACTACAGCAAGTACCAATACAAGATGATTTGCAAGTATCTTTCCAGTAGACTATGTTGATATCCACTAAAAAATTTACCAAACTCAACAGCTCAAAAGATAGTACAGAAAAAACCAAAATAAAAAATTCTTTAACTTACAAGCATTTTATTTCATACATAATGATATCACCAATTCCTTAAACTTACAAATACACTAACAAAAATGATAACCCATCAAAAGTTCTTGTTCACAAAGCAACAAACGAACTACATTTTAGTTAAGTACCAAGTAGACACATATTATTCAGGTTTCGTTATTAAGTTCCAAATAAGTTCACGAATTATTTATAGAAAATACCTAATAATCAACATTCACAAATACACACTCCAAACCCATTTTCAGTCCTCAAAACATAGAAGTCATTGCACTTTTAACAGACTAAAAATACAAACACATTAGCATAAACAAGTATAACACGACCAATTCAAATCTCAGTCCACAAATATTATAATTATTTAAATTAAAATTCATACCTAAATACCTGAATCCCAGTCGTATGCAATAAAGGTCCTGTACACAACAAATTCAAATTAATTTGTAACTTCGAAATACATTGAAATTATAAAAAACATCATAAAGTAAATTAGGGTTTCAATTTGAAAATTTTCCAATTTACAAAATTAGGGTTTTGATTTAAAAAACTCCTAATTTATAAAGTTTGATTTCGTTAATCTTTCTCGCAGAGAAGAGAAGTTCGATTCGAGCTTAACCATTTGAGTTTCTAACAAGATAAGCTTATCTTATTACCAATATTGAGAAGCAAAGCAGAGAGTACATAGCGAAGAGAGAGAGAGGGGGGGGGGGGAGGGAGGGATGTAAGATGAGTAGAGGTGAGAGGTGAGCATAAATGAGGGAGAGAGGGTGGTGGTGAGTGAAGGTGAGCACAGAATCGAGAGAGAGATGAGTGAGAGAGAGAGAGAGAGAGAGTGTGGTGAGTAAGAGAAAGAAGGAAAAAAATGGGGGGAAGAAAAATATTGGCCAAGACGGGGGTGAAATTTTGGAATAAATGCGAAAATTTTGACTAAGTGGGAAATATATTAAAGTGGGCGCGTTTTGAATTTTTTTAGGTAATTTAGACATCGGTTGTAAAATAACCGATGTCTTGAAATAATATAGACATCAGATTAACACGGTGTAATGTTATTAAATCTTTTAACATCAGTCGCATTGGCAACCGATGCCTAATGTGTGATGTATATTGACATTTTTCTTGTAGTGGATGTTCAACATTATAGCAAGTTTTTTAAGATTATTACAGATCATATGTTAGAGTTCAGGGCACTGGTATAGTTGTATTTTGTTTTTGTTTTATAAGTACTTAATCACCAAAATGAGGTCTTGCATTAATTAATAACCTTACTATGCAGGAAGTACCACATGTATTTTACTGTCATCATGGTAAAAAACTTGCCAATAATTTAAAGATCTTTCTCGGTGGTAGAATGAGTGCAAAATTTAAATTCTGTTTTGAGGAGAAGAAGATTTATGGATGAATCAGTTTTTACGGAAGTACGATGTACATGAGGGTTATTGTGACGGCCTCAACCCCGGGGTCAGGCGTTGACGTCATCAATAACAACAATAACAATTTAATATAATCCAACTCAATATTATTATAAAAACACAACCCCTTTTTCCAAGATCTTTTCCTGGTTTAAGTACTTAGGTTACAACCATTACAAAATCAACTTACTAAAGACAATCCAAACAATCATATCTTTGTTCAGCAACTCAATAGACCCGCTTGGGTCCAAAACAACTACCTCAGAGGAGCCTGATACGGAAGGAACTGGAATTCTACCCCGACTACTACTGAAGAATCTCTTAGGTATCTGCAATAAATATATAAAACATTTTTGCAAGGGTGAGCAATCAATTGCTCAGCAGTACCACTATATGAATAATAATCAAAAACAGTTTATGATAAACAATTATAGGAACAGAATTCATAACTTGCTACAAAACAAGTAAAACATGTATGAACTGGATATCAAAACTAGCATGCTCTGTAAAACCAAAACATCAGTTGTGTGATGTGCATAAATACCAAATTTCAATTTTAGCATGCTTCTTTCATTTTCAACTCTTCCGTCCTATCGCAGGACCCATAAAACGGGTTAAATATCAAAGTGGTTACTCAACTAAAGGCCATATATCAGTTTAATCATCAAACTTATCGGGGTATCATTTGAATCACTCAAAATAAATATCGAAAATATAACTCAAAATATGTCTTTGAGAATTAAAAATTATTTTATGGAGTTCTATATATTTTTCTTGAATCCTATTACAACCAAATGAAAATGTATGAATTCTAGTATTTTATATAATATAGTAAGATTTTTAAAAATTTATCTACTATTTATTTTTAATTTTGTAGTCATTTTCTTTATTTAAATAAAAATAATTAGTAGATAAAATTTTAAAAACCTCACAAAATCATCTAAAATACTATGAATTTATAAATTTTCATTCCGTTGTAATAAGATTAAAGAAAAATGTTTAGAAGTCCATAAAATAAATTTTAATTCTCGAGCACATATTTTGAGGTATCTATTTGATATTTATTATGACTTTCGTGGTATCCAAATGATACCCCATTAAGTTTAATAATTAAACTGATATATGGCATTCAGTTGAGTGACCACTTTGATATTTAACCCCCCATAAAACCATTTGTCCCGTTACGGGAACCTAAAATCATTTGTTCCGTTACAGGAACCATAAAACTTGTCCCATCACAGGACCTATAAAACTTTTCCCATCACATGACCTATAAAACTTGTCCCATCACAGGACCTATAAAACTTGTTCCTCTCCAGGAACCTCAAAATCACTTGCTCAGATATAAAAGTATTGGATGATAATTGGTGAGACAGCTGATCAGGCTATCTCCATAGGATAACTCTAGCCTGGCTATCTTATGAAAACTTGTTCCAGAACTCAGAGACTAGCTCGGTCCCTATGATGCTGGGTTGGTAGTTATAATAGGGTGTGCAACCACTTCGTCTCTTACGCTAACTTCCAAGCCGTTACAGCCCCTTGCGCACACTCATCCAATTATCTGATCAATTTTTATCCAGTTTTTCAAATCACTTACCTATCTTTTTTCAAAACCAGTGTATCACAGCACATTTTCCAAAACATTTTCATTTTATTCAAAATTTAGAGATAGGCATTTTCAGAAGTTACTTTCCCCCCAAAACATAAGTTAACAAAATAATTTGAAACCCAGGGGATACGTAACTTAAATCATTCTGTTCCAGTGCATAATTTAAATCAACAATTATTCATATATACTGAACCATAAAAGATTTGTTCAGGGGTACTTGTCTTGCAGAGCTTTACAAACATTACCGATTGACCTTGAGCCGACACGAACGCTCAGGCTTATCGCCTAACCGCTAGATTACCCTGGCTTCGACTTCAACACTCAGGCGTTGACTATCCACTAGGCTATCTTTAGACCAACGCTAACTCCTGGGCCTTCCGACTAGCACCTACAAAGTCGAAACACCCTAACTTAGACATTCAGTTATGCTTGACATATCCTCGCTAACAATCTACCAAAACATTAACAAAACCAGACTCGTAACATATTCAATATTATAATACACGTACCAATTAGGGTTCACATCTTCGAAAGTCGGTTCGGTGTTCATTTTCAACAAATAGGTATATTTATCCTTTTATGAAATTAGGGTTATCGGTTTCCTTAAAACATTACATCATAACACATAATCAGGTTTCGTACAAATTAGTTACATATAACCGATTGTCGTTCCGATAGTCATTGGGTACGGCCTCGTATTTCTGTAATTTAATTTTCCAGAAATCGGGCAGCACCTCCTTTGATTGTCGGCTAACCCGTCGAACATCCCGACGTCAAAACAATCACAACCGCAATCAATCCCAGTCCAAATTTCAACCACCAACTTCAATCAACATTGAAAATCCACAAATTCACAAATACCACTTCAATACAATTATTAATCATCATTATCCGTATTTTTTTTATGTTTTAATCGCATTTTATAATTAAATTGTATTTTGTATTTTTAAATCGTAGGACACAGATCGAATCATCATAGTCCACCGTCGGCTCGCAAAGGCTCATCGTCGACGGCGGTAAAATTCGTCGGTGCCCGATTATTTCGGGTTTTCAATACGAATTTCACCGATATTTTCTGTAAACCAAATAATTAACTCAATAATCACAAAGGTTCTCATCGAATTTCTCCATAAAATTAATCAGGAAATTAAATCACAGTACAACAGCACCATAACAGAACTACAACCACGCAGCAGGTGCAGCAGAAGTAACACAAGCAGCGTCACAACACACACCGCACCCACTCATGCACAAAAACACACACACGCATGTACACAATTCTCACACACAGCACAATCCCATACCACAGATATACACAAATACATAAATATATGTATACATGCATAATCGAACGAGAACAGAACCGAAGCCACCAAACCCACCGTAGTTCAGGCGGCGGCTTACCGGCAACGGAAAGAGGGAACCGCGAAAACAGAGGGCAGGGGAAGAAGAGTATGGGGGAGACACCGGGAGAGATTAATTAAGAGATGTAGAGAGAGTTGAGAAATAAAGAACGAGAGAGAAATCGAGATGAGAGAGATGATCGAAGAGAGATGAGAGATTGATTGAGGAAAGACATGAACTGAAATGAACAAACGGGTTGAACCCGATGACCTCAGCCCCCCCCCCTTTTATTTTTTATTTTGTCATCAAATTTCTTGTATAATCCCCGACTAAAGTACGTCCAACCCGCAATTTAAAAAATTTAACGAACTTTTAACGGGTAAAATAATCCGAAAATTCATGAAAATAGTTTTAAAAATCCCGAAGTAATTAGGAGTTCATAGAATAAATTTTCCAAAATTTTTAAATCATTTCTACAGCGCACATCGGACCCGCGTTTTATAATTAACGATCCAAGTTGCACTTAAAACAAATTCAGATTATTACGAAAATAGCCTTAAAATGTCTCAAATATCCCGAAGTTTACAAAAACATAAATTTTGAAATTTTAAAATAATTTCCGAAACGTAGTTTATATCCGCTTTTATCATTTGAACGAATCAACGAACGAGTGAAATTAATCTCAAAAATTCCCAAAATAATTTTAAAATTCTCGGAATATTCCAAACTTAAAGAAATAGGAGTTTTATAATTTTTAAAGAATTTTGGAATTAATTACGGATTTAACAAATAATTGCAATCAGAAAATCATATATGGCTAAATATTGATGAAATTGTGATTTCTCAATTTTAAAAACTCCTAAAAATAATTAATAAAATTATGAAGCCATAAAAATGATTTTAGGGATAACCCAAGTATTTATGGAAATAAATCCTGAATAAAATCACCTTTAAATATAAAAGTGACACAACACAGCTTCACAACGAATTACACAATTAATACACGAACACCAAAAATCACGCATAATTAATTAAAATATTAATAAAAATAATTAGATTGTAATATCCCATATTTTCAGATATTATTATTATTATTTGGAATTGTTTATGTGAATTTTTGTTAATTATCTGGTAATTGGAGTTGATGTTTGGGTGTTTATATGTGATATTATTTGAGTATTTGAATTTTTATATGACCAGAATAAAATATAGATAATTGTGATATTTTTCTGGTAATTTTTGGACAGTTATATGATTTTATAATGATTTATGAATTATTAATTATTTTCTGAATAATTACAAAACTATTTTATAAAGCCAAAAATCGTTCAACTTCAACCGTTTTTATGTTTTTAAAACCCGAAACTCTTACGAAAACTTCTTCCGAACCTAATCTGGTAATTCTGGACATTTTCCGTGTTTTGACTTTTTCGATCCGGATTACGGTTTGACCTGTGCGCGGCCCAGCACAAGATTTTCGATACGATAGTTATTTCGATAAATCAACAAAACCCATATTCTCGAAAGATGGGATATTATTACATTATTTTCGTATAAAGTATTTTATAAGATGCCCGGTTTTGATAATTATCCAATTCTGGTATTAAATTGTATCGTTTTTATAGTTACTTAGGGGCTAAGTAATCTATTTTTGAATCATTTTGCAGTTACTTAGCGGCTAAGCAACTAATTTATCGTTCGAAAAATGATCCAATACGATCCAACTGGTATTATTTTTATATAACTATAAATACCCTTTATTTAATATTTAATTATTATTTTCATATATAAAAATCAGAAAATATAAATAAAAATCAGAAAATCCCCTGAAATTTGTTCTTGAATGCTCTTGAGAATCGAATCCACATTTGAAGGTGATGGGGATTTCAGAAATCAAAGTTGGAGTAACCAAATTGAAGCTCAGATCACCTTCTATCTGTTGGTGTCATCAAAATCATCAAAAGATTGATGCAAATCATTCGAGTTGATCTGGACAAGACGTTGGGTAGAAAATGAGATGGAATGGTATTGGGTATCTGGCTTCTAGCAATCGCATGAGCAACATATCAGTAAAGTGTTGAAAATAAAGACGGTGATGTTTTGAGACCGAATGTCAGAATAGATGCGTCTTTGCGAGTGTGACTAACTGCTAAAAACCCAAAGGCAAGTATCCCTATCATCACTTATTGTTCAAGTGATATTTATTTTGAATCTTATCATGCAAGTATTGATTTCCCTATTCAGTTCATAATAGATAAATGTTTTACATATCGTTGAATTAAATGATTCTTTTTATGCAAGTATTCTTCTGTTATTCTATGTTCAGAATAGCTAAGTGATTTTACTTATCAAATTACTGGATTTATAAATGTTTATGATTTTGAGAAAAGTGATTTGGTTGCGAAAATTCCTACCCAAGTAAATGGGGGAATAAAATTATTTTTGGGTGTCAATTATTATGACCCCTTCTCAATAAAAGTTTTTAAGATTGGATCATAATTGTGTAAGTGACCGGGACGGACGGTCCAGCGGAGGGCTATTTCTAAGTGTCATATGGAATATTATGACACAATTTTTGCCACAGGCAGGTATAATTGCCTTTTGTTTGAGTACTCGTGTTTTTGGGGTCGTGTTTCTACGAATCATGACTCAGTGCTATCACACGGGCTGATCAGCATGTGATAGTACGTCCGTCGGAGAATGATCCCAATCTAAATTATCATATTGTTTTTGATATTCATAGAATAAATGATTTATCAACTGTTTTTGTTTTGGAATAATGGTAGAATGCAGTTTTGATTCAGATTCTGATTTATGCTGATATTTACGTTGTTTTTAAACATCAAAGGTGGTATTAGTATAGATGATTGATGTTGACTTCGGTATGGGATGTTGTGAGCATCAAAATTCGTATTGATATCTAATTTGATATGAAAGCAAAATAAGTATTAATTTCAAGAGTTCAGTTTTGAGTAAAGTTTATTATTCAATCCATAATCATTGTTTCTTGTTATTGTGGTTTACGATATTTCCGTAAACATTGTTTTACGAGTTTTATTCTCGTCAAGATTCAGAGTATTTTTGAAGCATTTTGCTCGAAAATATCGAAAAGAGTTTTGAATACAGTGAGAAACAATTATTCGATTTTTAACAAATTTTCTGTTTCGGCAATTATGATTTAAAATGTTTTGCGCTATTGCAGATGTCGGTTTAATATCAAAAAGGACCCTATATATGTTATAATGAACTTGCTGAGCATTTCTTTTGCTCATATTTGCCTGTTTTCAAATTTAACCTCCAATGAGGATTAGCTTGCGCTCCTTAGCCGCATAATTCGAGGAAGCAAAGAAGAAGCTCTTGGAAGGTAGTTGGTCCAGGGTTTGCGGGCTAGTGTAAGTTTTATTGTATAAAGTTATTTATATTATATTATACTATAATTGTGTTATTTTATAGTTGGGCCTAGTATACTTCTTTTCGAAGTTATACTAGCGGGTTGGTTTTGAATTGGAATTTATTGAAAAGAGTTTTAAAAGTAAGTGAAAAATTTATTTGTGGAATTTGGATATCTTGTTTCTAGAACTGTAACCTTAAAAGCTCTTGAATTAGTTTGGGGTCATAAATGATAAATATCTTCCGCTGAAATTTGTTTATTGATTAAACAGGTTAATTTGGGTTGAGGTTTTATAGTAACGACCAAATCCTCTGACCCCGAATTTAGGGCGTTACAGGTTGGTATCTTATTTCCATAAATATTTGGATTATCTCCAAAATTATTTTCATCGCTTTACAATTTTATTTATTATTTTTAGGAGTTTATAAAATTGAGAAATCAATATTTTACTGATTATTTAGTCATATATGATTTTCTGATTGCAGTTATTTGTTAAATCCGTATTTAATTCCAAAGTTCCTCAAAAAATTATGAAACTCATATTTATATAAGTTTGGAATATTGCGAGAATTTTAAAATTATTTTGGTAATTTTTGGGATAAATATCACATGCGCGTTGTTTCGTTTATTCGTTAAAAACGGGTATCAATCGTGTTTCAAAAATTATTTTAAAATTTTGAAAATTCTATTTTTATTAACTTTTAATTATTTGTGATATTTTATAAAATATTTTATTAATGCTCGGGTTTTAATTAACCGTGAATTGCTCGTTAAAACTAAAATGCAGGTCAGATAAATTTTGTTGCAGGGTTTATTTGGATAATAAAAAAAACAAAAGGGGGGGCTGTTTTCAATCGGGTATAACCCGACTCTTTCCTCTCCAATCTCTCTTTCGATTCTCTCTCGCGAATCTCTCTGTCTCTCTCTCTCTACCCTCACTCTTGTCTCTGTTCTTTCCATTCGGTTCTCTACAGCCCATCCCTGTACTCCTCTTTCCGTGTTAATTATTGATGTTCTTTTTCTTTCCCCGGCCGCCCGTTGCCCCTGGTTCACCGGCGAGGCGACGGTGGTGGAAGGGGTGTGCCTGACTTTGTGTTTATGTGCCTCTGTTGTTGGATTAATATGTATATACATATAAAGCTTATGTGGATTCAGTGTTGTGGTTATGGGGTATGTGCGGTGGTTCCGTTATGCCGCCGCCGCATTGCCGCCTTGCCGTCTGCCTGTTCTGCGTGTTTGTCCGATTGTTGATATGGTGCGCGTGGTAACACGCGTTGGACTTGAGAATTATTTTATTGAATTGATTATTTTATTTTCTTCAGAAAATGATTAATTAAATTAATGAGATAAATGTTTTAATGTGGGGGAAAATTTTAGAAAAATTAATCCGTGAAATTTGCGATGGAAGTCTAAAATTAATCAGATACCACGAATTTTACCGCGAGCCGACGGTGGACTATGATGATACGATCTGAATCCTCCGATTTAAAAATACAAAATATGATTTAAGTTATAAAATAAAAATTAAAACACAAAAATACGGATAATAATGATTAATAAGTGTATTTAATTGGTGTTTGTGAATTTGCTAGTAATATTGTTGACTGAAATCGGTGGTTGGGTTTTGGATTGTGATTGATTGTGGTTGTGATTTTTTTGACGTCGGGATGTTCGACGGGTTAGCTGATAGATAAAGTAGGTGCTGCCCGATTTCCGGAAAATGAAATTATGGAAATACGAGGCTGTACCCAATGACTATCAGAACGTTGATCGGTTATATGTACATACCTTATACGAAATCTGATTATGTGTTCTGATAAAATACTTTACAAAAATCGATAACCCTAATTTCATCAAAGGATAAATATACCTACTTTCTGAAAACGAACACTGAACCGACTTTTAAAGACGTGAACCTTAATTGATACGTATATTATAATATTGAATATGTTACGAGTCGGGTTTTGTTAACGTTCTGGTAGATTGTTAGCGAGGATATGTCAAGCATAATCGAAGGTCTATGTTAGGGTGTTTTGACTTTGTAGGTGCTAGTCGGAAGGCCCAAGAATTGGCATTGGATAGCCTAGTGGACAGTCGACGAGCTCACTAAGGTTCCGATCGAAGGACCTGAGTGTTGGAGTCGAATCCAGAGTAATCTAGTGGTTAGACGTTAAATTTTGAGCGTCCTTGTCGGCTCAAGGTCAATCGATATTATTTGTAAAGCTCTGCAAGGCAAGTACCCCTGAATAATTATAGATTTAAATTTACGTACTGGAACAGAACGTTTTAAGTTACGTATCCCCTGTGTTCAAATGGTTTTGTTAACTTGTGTTCTGGGGGAAAAGTAACTTCTGAAAATGCCTATCTCTAAATTTTGAATAAAATGAAAATGTTTTAGAACGTGTGTTGTGATATAATTGTTTTGACAAGAGATAGGTAAGGGATTTGGAAAACTGGATAAAAAATATCAGATAATTGGATGAGTGTGTGCAGGAGGCCCGTAACGGCCTGGAAGATAGCGTAAGAGGCGAAGTGGTTGCGCACCCTATTATAACCACCAACCCAGCGTGACAGGGACCTAGCTAGTCTCCGAGTTGCGGAACAAGTTTTCATAGGATAGCCAAGATAGAGTTATCATATGGAGATAGCCTGATCAGCTGTCTCACCAGGGATCATCCAATACTTTTATATCTGAGCAAGTGATTTTGAGGTTCCGGAGAGGAACAAGTTTTATAGGTCCTATGATGGGATAAGTTTGTTTGGTCACACACACTATAGAAGGGGGTTGAATACAGTGTTTATCACAATCAAATCGAATTAAAGAACTCAAGTAACAGAAAACAGACTTTATTCAATATAATAAACTCTGTTACAATATGGAACTGTCCTCTCTCGGTGATGAACAAATATCACGAGAGCTACTAGGGTTATAATGAATATTATTCTCGATAATGATAACACTTATAGTGTAAACCGTATGTCTGTGTTTATATACTACACAGTTTCAAGGTAATCGCTAATTGATATGGAATATAATTCTGCTTCCTAAAATATATCAATCAGATATGTTTTCTTCCAAGTATTCTATTCTTCATAGAATTCCTTCTTTATGCATATCTCTTCTTGCATTTGTCTTGATCTTCTTTCCTTTCAATCAGTCGCCTTCCTTATCTGAATGTCTCCTTAAGTCCTGATATTATCTCCTGATAAATATCTCCTGATAACTTAAGTTCTGACCACTTAAGTTCTGACTTCAGTATAAGTACTGATTTCCAGTTAAGTACTAATTTGTCCTGTTTAGGTAAGATCTGAAAACTAAACACAAATCACATTAGACATGACATTATCAAATATATCTAACAATCTCCCCCAACTTGTAAATTAGCATAATATACAAGTTTAACAAATATTTGATGATGTCAAAAACATTAAGTACAAATGCATGAGAATTTGACTAGATAACTACAACTTATAGTCCTTAAAGCTTTACCAACTTTAACTTGCGATAACAGCTTCAGTCTGCATACACATCAGAATTTGAGCAGTTGTAGATCTTGACTTGGCTTCAATTACTGATCTCTTTAATATCAGGAGTTGTTCTGAGATAGTTCTTTAACAAACATCTCTCAGCATATTTAAGTTCATCAATCATCCTCTTTTTAGCATTCTTCAATTCAACTGTATCTTCACCAATTTGAAAGATAGCAGCCCTGAGATCATTTATTTTAGCTTTCCTTATGTCCTGATCCAGTCTGATCAAATATGCCTTGTCATACTCAAGATTGAATTCTACAGCCTTATAACCCAGAAAGGTAGTTATAATCTTAGGAGAGTTAGGCTTCATCTCGACAATATCACCCTTGTGATCTCTGTACTTGGGACAGTATATGCTGTCAGACTTCACAGAATAAAGCTTCTTTTGTCTCTGAATTTGAGTCTTCAAATAATTTGCAGCACTTTCTGTTAATCTGTTCTTCACTTGAAGTAGAAATAAAACATGTTCTAGTTCCTCAAAATACTTCAGTGGTATAGCATTTTTCCTTATATGGTAAACCCGTCCATCTGTCATGAAATATAACAAGATATGTTCTTTCAAGAAGGTATGATAAACCATCTGTACAGATTCAAGCTTATTCAATCTTTCAGGAGTTGCTCCAAAACCTGGTTCACTTAAGGAAGTTGGATCATTGGTTGTGCTCTGCACTCTTCTTTCATCAGCACTACCCAAACCAGATTTATCTCTTGCTTCCTTTCCTGTAACCACTCTTGCTTCAAAACCACTTGTTGTAGTCTTCAAAGGTTGAATTTGTTTAGCTTTAGTGAATCCCGGTAGGAGTAGCTTTGAGGATTTAACATGAGCAATGTCAGAGGTTTCCTTTAACTTATCTTCTGATATCAAGCCAACTTGAGCTATGTTAGAGGTTGCTTGCTTCAATGTCATATCAGAACTTACTATATCTTGACTCTGAACAACTTGAGCCGTGTCAGAGGTTGTTTGAGAAATCTTCTTCGAAACCAGAGTAAGATTAGCATCGTCAACAGATATTTCTTCATCCATAGGAGGCACATAAACCTTTACAGGTTCACCAAATTTTTCTTTGCCCTTGGACCTTGGATCTATCTGTATTTGTGATTTGGCCTTGGTTGCCTCAGGATTTACCCTTTCTTTTATCATAATGCCTTTAGCCTTAAGAATTTTCTTTTCAACAACAGAAGCTTCAGATTTGGAGTTGACTTTTTCTAACTTAAGTCTAGCTTCTTCTTCCTTTAGACTCTCAAAGTCCATTCCTGGATTTTCTTTCAGAAATAACTGTCTTGAAATCTCCTCATCAAGTTCCAGATGTTCATCAGAACTTATCCTTTTACCAGTATCAGAAGTTATTCTTCTCCCAGTATCAGAACTTGTTCTTTGACTTGTAGTTCCAGTTCTACTTGATTAAAGACCTTTACCTTGACCATGACCTCCATCCATTCCTGAGTTTCTCGGATCATCTTTTCCATCATCCTTTCCCTTCAGTGTCTTAATAGGTTTGCATTTGGACTTAATTACTTTCTCCCCCTTTTTGGCATCAGCAGGTAATAAAAGAGAGATAAGCAATTCCACTGAGGATTGGATCTCATTGAGTTAATGTTGATGAGAAGCTTGATTCTTCAAAATTTCATCAATCTGAGACTGTTGTTTCTCTTGGGTTTTCTCAATGTAGGCAATTCTGTCAAAGGTAGGTTGGAAAAACCTTTTCTTTTCAAGTTTCAGATTCATATCTTGCTGGATCAAGTTTTCTTGAATTTTATTCACCTTGTCATGAGTTATTGAGTGTTGACCTTGAAGGTGCCTTGTACTTAATGCAGTAACTCTCAGCTGTGTCTTGAAATCATCATTGATCAGCATTTCATCAGCTTTTGCAAGATGCTCAGCAAGAATCTTTTCAGAAGGAACAAAGGTGACTGTGTTCCACTACTTAGTCCACTCCTGTCCTCTAGGAGTTTCACTCCAAGGTACTGGTGCTTCTCCTGTAACAAACTTCTTAACTATCTCAGCTTTATGAACAGTTTGTTGAGGTGCATGTCTTGATGGACCAGCTGCATCAACATCTATATTTGTAGCAGCAGTTTCACCAGTAATTTCATCATTAGCAGCATCAGAACTTGTAGAATCAGCATCAGCAGCATTCTCTGATAAAAGAATAGTATGAGAGGCTATTGAGGCTTCAACATCATCCTCTAAGTGCTGATCTCCAACTAAGTTCAGATCAACAGCCATATTCTGATGCTCACCTGAAATCTGATCTTCAGTATCTAGATGCAGAGAAGGTGTTGTAGGCAATTCTGGATTAAAATCAGCATCAAGAAGTGGTGTCGGTGGTGGAGTGATTGGAGCTGGTGGAGCTTCTAGATGCGAAACCTGAGGCACTTCCAAGTTATGGATGTCAATTTCATCACTTGGCCCCTGGTTATCAGCATAAACTGGAGATTGATGAGTTGCATGAAAGTCTGGATCAGCACTAGGAGAATTGTGAGCTTCAACAGGGTCTTGTGAGATCAGAGATTCCTGACCCCCTTCCTTAGCTGCTGCTTCCATTCCTTTACCAAAATCTTCAGGTCTTTTTGCCAATGATTTGAATCTTTTAGCTTTTGAGCAGTCTTTAGGAGCTGTATCATCAGAATTACGCTTTCTAAGCCGTTTTAGGGGCCTGGAACTCCCAATATCAACATCCTTCTGAAAAGAGACCTTCTCAGCTTCTATAACAACATGTTCTGATACTGAAACCTGTTCCTCAGCATCTGATTCATATCATAGAATGAATCTTCTTCTCTTCTGTTGTGTCTGAGGTACTTTCTTTGTCCTCTTAGATTTGGAAGATGAAGGCTGCACTGTAGGATCTGAAGGTTGAGGTTGATAAGTTTGAGGTGGTTGAGTAGAGGTGGTAGGTGCTGATAGATGAGGTTCGGATGGTTGAACATCAGGGTATAGTTCAGTGTATTTAACTGGATCGTAGTTTATTAAGGCTTGTTTGACAGATAAAGGAATTAGGAGGGGTCTTAACACAGCCTTCTTATTATCAGTAGATAATAAGTCATTAAAAGCTCTGATGGGGCTTCTGACTTGCTAAGAATGGCGGAGAAGTTATTAGGAACAAACGTAGCTCCATCAAAAATTATGTCCTTGGGTGCCATGAGAAATACGTGAGAGAGAAAATTGTCTGTAAGGTGTTTGATAAAATGTTTGTATAAAAAATCGTCAGTAGATGTGTTACGACCGGCATTTTATGTAATATTATCTGTGGATTTTGTGTGATATTAAAGCCGTAAGTGAATATACTTAATGGTTGTACCTTGTGTGAATGAAAAATTTCTGCATTTTAAATTTGCTTTATGTAGTATATGATTTTTCAAAGCAAGAGTTTATTTATTTCCTTTATTTTTGATTTATAAGGAATATTCTAAACCTTGGAGAAAATTTCTTTTAAAAGTTATTTTGTTCACAAATTTCAAAAGTGATTTTATAAAATTTCTAAAAAATCCAAGTTATTTTATGGTATAAATTTTATAATTTTTGAACTTATATTTTATTTTATAAAAATAAATCTTTAAAAATTTTATTTGTTATAATTATCAAATTACATAAGAGACCTTACATGCAAATCACACTTCTATTCTCTCAAAGGGCAAATAAGACTTTTCCAACCCCACTAACTCCTTTTTTAATTACCAAATTACTACATTAGCCTTGCATGCAAAATGGCCTAATTTTAGCTAAAGGACATTTTTGTAAGTTCTCACTTCCACTCATTATTTGTCAACCAAAAAACATAAAACAAAAAATCAAAGTGGGAGAAGTCATTCCACTCATTCCACACTCCAACACACCATAAATTTTCTCTCCTCCCCCTCCCACCATTGCTCTCGGCCGAAGGCCTATTTCCCCACCCCCCTTCCATTTTTCAATTCATTCTTCATCTTCCCAAGTGTAAATCTTCTACCTACATTCATCTTATATACTTTCCAAGAGTTTTGTGACTTGGAATTTGAAGTTCCATGGATGCATGTGTAGTTCTTATGTGATCTCCAAATATAAACTCTTGATTCTTGTGAATTCAAGAGCTCTCTATGAGATATATTATATATATGTGCTAACTAAGTGTTTTATGGAGATATCATGCTTTAAAATCATTTGCATGCTACTGAAATTTCATTATATATTTATGTTTAGCCATGCATGCTAGTTTTAAGACATTAAAATGATGATCAACCATGTTTTGCATGCTACTCTTTTCGAAATCATGTTGCTATGTCTAAAAATCTATAAACTCGAAATATATGTGCTTAAAATAGATTGTTTCCATGATAAATTTCTTATTAATAGTTAAAAAGAAGTTATATTTCATGATTATTAAGGATGAGTAATAGGTACAAGTCAATTTTGCAAGCATTTAAAACTTTATGCCTAGCCGAAATCTTGTTATGTGTTTTCCATGAATTGCATGTCATATTTTTAGTTGCATGTTGTTAATTTTTGGGCATGGATGATCTCCCTTTCTGTTGAGGCGCTATTTTAGGACATTAAGACACTAGGTTTGCTTTGGAAAGAGTTGGGTGCTAGGTTATTAAGTGGGAGTTAAGGTGGAAAGGGAATAGTTAGTGTTTGCATTTTTCAAGATTTGATGCACTAGTTTATGGGGAAGTTTTGAATGAGAATTTGTTGTGCACTTTGAGGCCCAAGCCACCAGAAGCTAGCATTAGGAGTATATAAAAGGTTTTAGGTGTTTGTTGAAGGTTTATAAGTCGTTTGTTTAGGTGCACAAGTGAAATCACAAAATCTGTCCAGCAGGGGACAATTTTGTTGCAACTTAGAAATAGGAAGTTTTGACCATGTCATGGGTAGGCCTTCATTAGACCATGTTGGGCCTTAGTTGGAGGGAGTGTCAGAGGAGTTTTTCCAGCCATATTTCATAAGATATGAGTTAGAACCATGTGTCACAAGTTAGTTCAAGTCAGGGCGTTTTCTGCCAAGAAAAACAGGGGAACCATGGACTTTAAGCTTAGGCCCAAGGAGGCCCAAACTAGGCCCTTGAGCCACATCAAGTTTGAGAGATGCCTTATGGTCAGAAGAGTCTAGTATAAAAGTTTTGGAGGTAAACTTGTAGTTTAAGAGTGTCTAATGCACTCAAGAAACTATAGATGTCATTCTGAAATTTACTCCAGTGAGCACTTTCACTTATCACATAGTTTTAGAGCACTTAGGAGTGAGACCTAGGTTGACCACTATGGTTGCAAGATAGTATAAAGCCAGTAGAGTAAAAGGCCCAAGTGAGGGTCAATAGGTTTTGGATAGTTAAGTAAAGGCACATTGAGTAAGAAAGCCAAAATTTGGAGACCTTGTCTAGTTTAGCGACCAAGTGACTTAAGTTGGGGATCGAGATCATCCAAGCCTAAGTGTTGCATTATGGTGTATGTGATATTATTTGGTATTAAAATATGATATGTGAGTATATGTGGCTATGTGTACAATTATATTTATAAGGTGAATATAAATTGCGTACATATAGGCCTAAGTGCCATTTGTGTTGTAAATAGGTTGAGTTGGTGAGAGTATAATATAATGAGGTTATTATTAATTGTGTAGGATCTCGAGACGAGGGTAAACTTGCCATAAAGGTCGAGTGAAGCTTACAGTTGCTCCTACCAGCCATACCAGACCAGCCTTTCTCAAGGCAAGTGATTCAACCTGTCTTCGTATTCACTGCGAATGTGTAACAATTAGTTCATATATATATTTTGATGCGATTATCCTGAGTCATTTTGATATACTTGAAACAAGTGATTCTTACGCCTATCTTTCAATTATATATAAATGCCATGAACCCTCAAGTACGTATTGCAAGTAGATCAAAGGTCTTATCACGTTAGTATATTAAAGTAATTGGAATGTCATGATAAAATAAAGAGTTGTTATAATACTTGATTGATCCTCTTGATTAACATGCTAATGATTCCTAAAGTATTGATATCTCACCCTGATGCTTGAACCCCTATAGAAACTTTACCTTGATACCTAAAAGCCAGATATTCATCAAAGTTGTCCATAATTGATTGATACCCCTCTTTCTTACCCTAAAAGTTTGAAAATCCTGATATACCTTGAGCTAAAGATCATTTCTTCAAACCTTAACACCCTTAGTATTCGTGAAGCTTATCTTCTTGATGTTCTAGCACTTGTACCTTGTCTAAAACCATTGATTTAAGACTAGCTTGGCATTATTCTTTCTTATTATCCAATAGCCTTGCTAAATTTCCTTGTCAAAGTTCTTGTATATGGAAACCTTTCAGTTACCCTAATAGAGTAAAGTCTAGTGGATCATGGCCTTGAGATTTTGTGACATTTTTCCAGTGTTTCAAGTTGGTCTATAATCCCTTGATAAAAATGTTTACTACTTAAGAGATTTTGTTATAAATCGGCATCAGTTTTTGAAATAATTAAAATGTGGATTTTCAGTCCCAAAGGGGGATAAATGTTTTCTCTAAATAGTGGATCTGGACTGAGACGTGAGTCCTTTCCACACTTATATTGTAGGCTTAAAAGTTGCCTAGGGATCCCATTAATGTTTTAGAACCCAGAGAGGTTCGGGATTACTTCACGGCTGATCACCGGCTGTAATCCGTAGCGTCATAAAATGATTTTGATTAAGATATGATTTTGAAAATGTTTTGATACAAGCAAATGATGCCATCACCCAAAGTTTTATCTCTTGTTATTTTGGTTATGTCTTCACATTGTCATTCTTTAATATATATCTAGATTTATGTTTTGTATCGTATTGTTTAGCACTTGCTGAGCATTTGGCTCACTCCTTGCTTTACCCTGATATTATAGCTAGCAGCTATGGTTAGATTCAAGCAGACAGCACGTAAGACCTGTGACGCTGATGCGTATGTCCGAGCTCAGGTAGAATAAGAATAGTTTTGTGTGAGGACTCGATATTAATATCAGTTGTAATAGATGGTAGTGTTGGGCTGTTCCAAACCCTAAACTGTAAGATCTTGGATTCGGTTATGTTTACTTTCTTCTAAATATTTTAGTAGTTATATTTATTTTGTTTGTTAAGTTGGGGGTGTGACAAGATGTGAGAGAGAATAAAAGTAAAAAGAGAGAGATAAAAGATGAAGGTAAATAAAAGATTTTACAATCTTTTCTCTCTTTTACTTATACACGGAAAAAAATAACCGTTGAGACACCTGTCAGACATGCAGCAGTACAAGATAATTAATGGGCACGGGTATTCAGTAATCATTACTTATCACATACAGTTTTTCAAGGAGAAAAACCGTTCCACTTACCAAGTAATCCCATTAATCAAGGACGTTCAGTTTTATTTTAAATTTTAAAACTGTTCCCACTAAATAAATTATTATTACTGCTTTACCAATATTCTGTAAAAATATGACCAATAAGAGAATGACCATAAATAAACCAAGTAAATAAATACTGCCACGTCAGAATCAGAACTTGATTTGTATCGGAGCTAAAAAGGTCATCAGAATATTGTTAGTATCAGGATTTAAAATGTCATCAGAATATGAAACGACTCAGAGACTAAATTTTGCAAAAAGATAAAATTTCATTAATATATTAAGCAAATACATTTCATGAAACTTAAATTACATGCATAAAATTACAAGATTGTCCTAGTCTAAAATGTCTAACATCAACAGCTTTAATCCTAAGCTAAGAAGCCTAATGACTAACTCCTTCTGCTGCTGACGAAGAGCACTACAAGACAGATAATCCATTCTTGCTGACGGAGATAACGGAGATGTAGATCTTTTGGGACAGTCAATAAGTCATTTTTAATGATCTCTGGAAATTGAATCCAGAGATTATGAAGAATGTTGTTGATAGGATATGTAGTCGGAATTCCATTTTGAAAAACATGTACAGTTTCAGTGCCATAGTTGTAAAACCAACCAAACTCATCCATTTTTGTTGATATGAAAGAGAAGAGAGAGTGAGTTTATGAGAAAGTGAAGAATGTTTTGGCTGGAATGAAGTGTTGGTTTAAATAGCCAATGAATACCAAGGGACGGGAGGACTGGGCAACAATTCCAAGTAAAAATGATGACCCCTCGACTCCCTAGATTGATGAGTAATAAGGACAGCCATTGGAAGCTTAAAACAGGAGTTAATGAGCACGCGAAACAAGTAAAAATTATTGTGCATATACGAGTACCACTAACCCAAATTATGTTGACTGTTTATATCTCACCCAAACATATTCTGATTTTAGAAATGACTGTTTCAGATTGAACAACAAATAAGTCAAGTAAAGAATCAGGATTTAATATCAGAACTTAGACTTATATCAGAACTTAACAGTCATCAGAACATGATTCCTTAACTCAAAAGGTGAATGCCTATTTCTGTAATTCTTCACACAAATTCTGATTTCGTTTCTTCAGAATTTAATCATCAGAATTTCCATCATTACTTGTCCTCAGAATTTATACAAGTGACACTTAACCTGTTCATCTAAAACCACATTTATCACCACGGTAATTTTCATCATTCATATGGAGTGTATGTGTGTGCAGTAAGCTAAATATCAGATAAAGATTAAAGTCTGATTCACTTCAGTACATCTTAGAAATAAGGCATAACTAAGAACTTTGCTCAAAATCTGTTAGTATTCAGAGGTCTACTTTAGAATGAGTTCATGCATGAGTCCACCTCAACTGTTTTGTGCTTATTTTATGCATCTTTTGAAATTCCATTTTACAGTGGCTTCTCAGTGTAAGTGAGTTACGACTGCTTATCAAAATTTATGCTATTATCAGAGTAATTATCCAGTAATCATAGAGTGTGAAAAGTCACCAAGAAAAATATTTATTTTGCTTTTCTGATGCATATTACTTAATACTAGCAATGCACTTGGGTCTTCCCTTCCACATTTTTACTCTAGATCTCAAAGGAGTACCTGATTTTTATTCCCTTTTTTTTCCTTTTTCTTTTGGTAAGTGAGGTTTATCAGCACTTAGTACATCCATCAGATTTACTAACATCAGAACTTAACATATAAGAAGCACTATTCTAGTTTTTGACTTAGTAATAAGATACACAAAATAAACTTAACTAAGATCAATATCAAAATTTGCTTGTGTTAAAAGATTTCCACATAAACAATTACTTCAAACATGGGACTTTAGTATATTAAAGACTACTAGGTCAGCATCTAGCACAATTATCCTCATTGGGTTGAATAGTCACAGAAACATTCATATCACTATCAGAGTTTAGAATTTCACATCAGACAACAATCAGCACTTAAACAATTTCCAATTTAAGCACAGAATACACAAAGATAGTAATATATGTAAATACTGATCATAAAATCTGATGTATCAGAACATAAACTAAGCAGATTTAGAGAAAGAACCTGAAACCATTGCAAGTTCATTTACCAATCTTGTAAAAGTAGCTTCACACAGTGATTTTGTGAAGATATCTGCTAGTTGTTGATCTGTTGGAACAAAGTGTAATTCCACTGTACCTTCATCCACATGTTCCCTTATGAACTGGTACCTAATGCTGATGTGCTTTGTCATTGAGTGTTGAACTGGATTACCTGTCATAGCAATATCACTTTGATTATCACAGTAAATAGGGATTTTAAAATATGTTAACCCATAATCCAGTAACTGATTCTTCATCCAAAAAATTTGTGCACAACAGCTTCCTGCAACAGTGTACTCTGCTTCTGCAGTTGATGTGGAAATTGACTTTTGTTTCTTGCTAAACCAAGAAACTAATCTGCCTCCAAGAAATTGGCAGCTTCCACTTGTGCTTTTCCTGTCAATTTTGCATCCTGCAAAATCTGCATCTAAGTAACCTATTAGCTTAAAGTCTGATTCTCTGGGATACCACAATCCCAGATCAGCTGTACCTTTAAGGTACTTAAAAATTCTTTTCACAGCTGTTAAGTGAGGTTCTCTTGGATCTGCTTGAAATCTTGCACAAAGACATGTAGCATACATGATATCAGGTCTACTTGCAGTTAGATAGAGTAAGGAGCCAATCATACCTCTGTAATCAGTAATATCTACTGATGTACCGGTATCCTTATCCAATTTTGTTGCAGTAGACATGATTTGGAAGTTTGGAATCTACAAAGCCTGGAGGTTGTTCAACATATACTTCCTCT